>NC_133325.1:798813135-798873135 GCF_042186555.1 Aquarana catesbeiana
AGCGAGCTGCATTGAGCGATCAGGGGAGAAGGACATTAGTCAGGAAGGTGACCAAGAACCTGATGGTCACTCTGACAGAACTCCAGCATTTCTCTGTGGAGAGAACCTTCCAGAAGAACAACCATCTCTTCAGCACTCCATCAATCAGGCCTGTATGGTAGAGTGGCCAGACGGAAGCCACTCCTCAGTAAAAGGCACATGACAGCCCACCTGGAGTTTGCCAAAAGGCACCTGAAGGACTCTCAGATCATGTGAAACAAAGTTCTCTGGTCTGATGAAGCAAAGATTGAACTCTTTGGCCTGAATGGCAAGAGTCATGTCTGGAGGAAACCAGGCACCGCTCATCATCTGACCAATACCATCCCTACAGTGAAGCATGGTGGTGGCAGCATCATGCTGTGGGGATGTTTTTCAGCGGCAGGAACTGGGAGACTAGTCAGGATTGAGGGAAAGATGAATGCAGCAATGTATAGAGACATCCTTCATGAAAACCTGCTCCAGAGCGCTCTGAACCTCAGACTGGGGTGAAGGTTCATCTCCCAACAGGACAACAACCCTAAGCACACAGCCAAGATAACAAAGGATTGGCTACGGGACAACTCTGTGAATGTCCTTGAGTGGCCCAGCCAGAGCCCAGACTTGAACCCGATTGAACATCTCTGGAGAGATCTGAAAATGGCTGTGCACCGACACTCCCCATCCAACCTGATGGAGCTTGAGAGGTTCCTGCAAAGAAGAATGAGAGAAACTGCCCAAAAATAGGTGTGCCAAGCTTGTAGCATCATACTCAAAAAGACTTGAGGCTGTAATTGGTGCCAAAGGAGCTTCACCAAAGTATTGAGCAAAGGCTGTGATACTTATGTACATGGGAGGAGTCTGTGATACTTATGTACATGGGAGGAGTCTGTGATATTTATGTGCATGGGAGGAGTCTGTGATACTTATGTACATGGGAGGAGTCTGTGATACTTATGTACATGGGAGGAGTCTGTGATACTTATGTACATGGGAGGAGTCTGTGATACTTATGTACATGGGAGGAGTCTGTGATACTTATGTACATGGGAGGAGTCTGTGATACTTATGTACATGGGAGGAGTCTGTGATACTTATGTACATGGGAGGAGTCTGTGATACTTATGTAAATGGGAGGAGCCTGTGATACTTATATACATGGGAGGAGCCTGTGATACTTATGTACATGGGAGGAGCCTGTGATACTTATATACATGGGAGGAGCCTGTGATACTTATGTACATGGGAGGAGCCTGTGATACTTATGTACATGGGAGGAGCCTGTGATACTTATGTAAATGGGAGGAGCCTGTGATACTTATGTACATGGGAGGAGCCTGTGATACTTATGTACATGGGAGGAGCCTGTGATACTTATGTACATGGGAGGAGCCTGTGATACTTATGTACATGGGAGGAGCCTGTGATACTTATATACATGGGAGGAGCCTGTGATACTTATGTACATGGGAGGAGCCTGTGATACTTATATACATGGGAGGAGCCTGTGATACTTATGTACATGGGAGGAGCCTGTGATACTTATGTACATGGGAGGAGCCTGTGATACTTATATACATGGGAGGAGCCTGTGATACTTATATACATGGGAGGAGCCTGTGATATTATGTACATGGGAGGAGCCTGTGATACTTATGTAAATGGGAGGAGCCTGTGATACTTATGTACATGGGAGGAGCCTGTGATACTTATGTAAATGGGAGGAGCCTGTGATACTTATGTACATGGGAGGAGCCTGTGATACTTATGTACATGGGAGGAGCCTGTGATACTTATATACATGGGAGGAGCCTGTGATACTTATGTACATGGGAGGAGCCTGTGATACTTATGTACATGGGAGGAGCCTGTGATACTTATGTACATGGGAGGAGCCTGTGATACTTATGTACATGGGAGGAGCCTGTGATATTTATGTACATGGGAGGAGTCTGTGATACTTATGTACATGGGAGGAGCCTGTGATACTTATGTACATGGGAGGAGCCTGTGATATTTATGTACATGGGAGGAGCCTGTGATACTTATGTACATGGGTGGAGCCTGTGATACTTATGTACATGGGAGGAGCCTGTGATACTTATGCACATGGGGAGAAGCCTGTGATACTTATGTACATGGGAGGAGCCTGTGATACTTATGTACATGGGAGGAGCCTGTGATACTTATGTACATGGGAGGAGCCTGTGATACTTATGCACATGGGGAGAAGCCTGTGATACTTATGTACATGGGAGGAGCCTGTGATACTTATGTACATGGGAGGAGCCTGTGATACTTATGTACATGGGAGGAGCCTGTGATACTTATGTACATGGGAGGAGTCTGTGATACTTATGTACATGGGATTTTTTGTTTTTTTTATTTTTAATAAACTTGCAAAGAATTCAAACAAACTTCTTTCACATTGTCATTATGGGGGATTTTTTGTAGAATTTTGGAGGAAAATAATGAATTTAATCCATTTTGGAATAAGGCTGTAACATAACAAAACAACAAGGTCTGGCAGGCTGGATTTGGTTATAGGAGGTTCGGCCTCACTTGGTATTAAACCCAATAGCAAACATTTATTATATTGCAGCCTACCTATTCTTGTATGTGGTAGCCGCATTAGTTTTCTTTTTTAGACTCTCTTTTGTTTACTTTTCACCTGATGATCCAGCCAGTAAGTCAGAGGCCGTCCTGCAGATGTAGCAGTTAGAGGGTTGAGACAAACCATTCACCTCTGGCAGGGGGTGCTTACAATGCTCAGCTTTTATTGATATAAAACCTTTTTCCCAAAAGAAAAAAAACAAAAAAAAACTGTAACTGATTATGAAGTGTGAGCTGGAGCTCTGCTTCAATTTGTTAGTGTATCTAAATCTGCTAGTCCATCTAACACCCCCCCCCCCACAGACTGACAATGCGGCTGTCCAAACTGGTGTCCCGCGTGCTTCTAATACAGGAGGTGTGTTACTGGCCAGATCACTAGGTGAAAACAGGAGGGGGGGGCCTAAAAAGAAAACAAATGCAGCCCCCACATCTAACGATTGGTAAGCTGCAATATGTGACATTTTTGGTTTGGGGTCGCTTCAAGTTCCAGTTATGTTTTGATGTAAAAAAAAAAGAAAAAATTATATATATATATATATATATATATATATATATATATATATTTTTTTTTTTTTTTTTTTTTTTCTATGATCACCGGCTCAATCTAGTCGCCATACTGCAGTATATGCCCCATTTACTTCATTTCTTACGAATAACATTCAGCCTGGAGAGAGAATAGCCAACCAACAGAGATTTGGTTCCAGTATGGGGACAGTCCCTCCAAATCCGGGACAGTCCTTCCGAACCCGGGACAGTCCCTCCAAATCCGGGACAGTCCTTCCGAACCCGGGACAGTCCCCCCAAATCCGGGACAGTCCCTCCAAATCCGGGACAGTCCTTCCGAACCCGGGACAGTCCCTCCAAATCCGGGACAGTCCTTCCGAACCCGGGACAGTCCCTCCAAATCCGGGACAGTCCTTCCGAACCCGGGACAGTCCCTCCAAACCCAGGACAGTCCCTCCAAACCCGGGACAGTCCCTCCAAATCCGGGACAGTCCTTCCAAATCCGGGACAGTCCTTCCGAACCCGGGACAGTCCCTCCAAATCCGGGACAGTCCTTCCGAATCTGGGACAGTCCAGAGGCGATTGCTGAACTACATCCCATGTAATACAATGAAAAAGGAAAGACACGACACCGCCATGTTGATTTCCACTTTTTATTTGATCACCTTGCAGAGCCAGATTGGTCTCCGGGGTCGGATAGCAGTAGAAAGATTTGGAATAATTGCGCAAGCATGATGGTGAGGTCTGGACGTCTGTCTGGATGAGGTAAGAGGCTGGTGCTGGTTTCCTGTCGCCGTGACGAGGGGGTGGAGCGAAGTATGAACAATACCCTACGCAGTACTGTCAGGGCTGTGCGATCTTTGATGTCATTGGGTGACAGAATCGGGGGCCCGTTCAGACCTTGGCATCCCGGGGCGTTGCAGTAAACCCACGTGCGTTAACACTTGATTTTTTTGCGTTTAGGTTGCCCGTTTATATGAAAGGACTGGCAACACCGAAATGTCCAAAAAACAGAAACCGGCATATATCATTTTTGGCAACGCAGCATGTCGCAACGCACGGCAAAGCATCACTGTGCATTGTGGTGTGCCGCAACGCGCAATGTACGTAATGCAATGCACAGCAGAAAAGTGTTTTGGCCCTTTAACTCCCATTCACACTATGTGGCGTGGCGCGCAGGCACGTCATCACGCTGGCGTGCACAGGGCACCCCATTCATTTCATGGGCCTCTCCTCGGCACGGCAAACAAGCTCATGCACATTTTTAGAGCTTTAACCTCGCATTTTGGCGTGCATTTTTATGAACGTCTTGCTTGCCGCATTTCAGGGTGCGATTATCAGTGGCTTCGGCGCACGTTTTTAGCGTGTCTTGTGAACATGTGCAAAGTTTGGACAAAAACGTCATTCTCACCTAGACCAGGGGTCTCCAAACTTTTCTAAACAAAGGGCCAATTTACTAAATTTGGGGGGGGGGCTGAACTGTGGCTAATAGGAGTAGAAAATGTCCTATCTTTGTTGTCAATGGGTGGAATAGTGCCCCATCATTGGTGTCAGTGGGAGGAATAGTGCCCCATCATTGAAGTCAGTGGGAAGAATAGTGCCCCATCATTGGTGTCAGTGGGAGGAATAGTGCCCCATCATTGGTGTCAGTGGGAGGAATAGTGCCCCATCATTGGTATCAGTGGGAGGAATAGTGCCCCATCATTGGTGTCAGTGGGAGGAACTGCGCCCCATCATTGGTGCCAGTGGGAGGAATAGTGCCCCATCATTGCTGTCAGTGCGAGGAATAGTGCCCCATCATTGGTGTCAGTGGGAGGAATAGTGCCCCATCATTGGTGTCAGTGGGAGGAATAGTGCCCCATCATTGGTGTCAGTGGGAGGAATAGTGCCCCATCATTGGTGTCAGTGGGAGGAAAAGTGCCCCATCATTGGTGTCAGTGGGAGGTAAATCCCCCATCATTGGTGTCAGTGAGAGGAATAATGCTCTATCGTTGGTGTCAGTGGGAGGAATTGGGCCCTTTTGATGGTGTCAGTGGGAGGAATAGTGCCCCATCATTGGTGTCAGTGGAAGGAATAGTGCCCCATCATTGGTGTCAGTGGAAGGAATAGTGCCCCATCGTTGGTGTCAGTGGGAGGAATAGTGCCCCATCATTGGTATAAGTGGGAGGAATAGTGCCCCATCATTGGTATCAGTGGGAGGAATAGTGTCCCATCATTGGTGTCAGTGGGAGGAATAGTGCCCCATCATTGGTGTCAATGGAAGGAGTTGTGCCCCATCATTGGTGTCAGTGGGAGGAATAGTGCCCCATCATTGGTGTCAGTGGGAGGAATAGTGCCCCATCATTGGTGTCAGTGGGAGGAATAGTGCCCCATCATTGGTGTCAATGGAAGGAGTTGTGCCCCATCATTGGTGTCAGTGGGAGGAATAGTGCCCCATCATTGGTGTCAGTGGGAGGAATAGTGCCCCATCATTGATGTCAGTGGGAGGAATAGTGCCCCATCATTGATGTCAGTGGGAGGAATAGTGCCCCATCATTGATGTCAGTGGGAGGAATAGTGCCCCATCATTGATGTCAGTGGGAGGAATAGTGCCCCATCATTGGTGTCAATGGAAGGAGTTGTGCCCCATCGTTGGTGTCATTAGGAGGAATTGGGCCCTTTTGATGGTGTCAGTGGATGGGATACTCCAAGGGCCAGGTAAAGGCAAGCAAAGGGCCACATCTGGCCCCTGGGGACGCAGTCTGGAGACCACTGACCTAGATACCAAAAAAAATGCATTCAATTAAAACAAGTAGTTTAGGATGAAGGTCTGCTTATGGCCCCAATCACAGCTGAGCGCAGCAGGAAGGCGCAATCACTTTTTGTTTGCGCGTTTTTCACGCACATCGCACCTAAGGGAGCCTATTCACTTAAACGAGCCGCCCTATGTACAACAAATGCCCCAAAGAGGCATCAGAACCTTTTCTAGTCATGGAGCGTCGGGCATTTTTTCGTGGTGCATTTCTAGCACATTTTGTCCCACTTTTGCAGAGCGTTTCCAAAACGCGCGTTATGCTGTGCGGTTAGGAAAATGCACAGGTGTGAGCGCTGCCTTAAGGTGTTAGGGCCGTCACCCAGTTTCCGCTGCGACGCGTTTCGGCGTGTTACCACGATGCATGCATACTTGCATTAGCACACCGATTGCCATTCCTTTAGAACAGCACCCAATACACTCAGTACCGGGACTGGGACATCCAATGCCCAGGGGCAAGGATCCATCCTGCGTCCATTCCTTGCCCCCTTGCTGCGCTGCGCCTGGGGCAGCTGCCCCTCCTGCCCAACCCTTGTTCCGGCCCTGAATACATTAGAGCGAGGCCCACACCATGTGCATGTCGGGAATGTGCTCAAAATGATGTGTTTTCCTAACATGCACAGAAACGCGCCCGTCCATTAAGGGCCGCCCCCCCAATCCATGCGTCCAGCCCCTTTCAGGACTCGGGGTTCATGGATTACAATGGGGGGGGTTTGAAGCACCGCTTAGAGCTTCAAAATAGGCTTCAAAATAGGGTGGGCTCGGGGAGCAGAGAATGCGAAACGAGCCCACCCAGGTGTGTTACAATAGCGAATGAATATTCGCTATTTTAACACTGATCCTCCTCCTGGCCAATCAGGAAGTGGGTTGTGAGACCAGTCACCCGATTGGCTGAAAGGACAGGTGACCCTATTGGATGCCTAGGTGGAGGGGAGGAGTCGCACAGCCGCAGCTATGGTGGAAAGGACACAGTAGCCACTGCCTGATGCCCGCCGCCCAATGCCGCTGCCCTGTGCCCGTCTCCTGATGCCCGCCGCCCGATGCCGCTGCCCTGTGCCCGTCGCCTGATGCCCAATACCGCTGCCTGCCGCCTGATGCTGTTGCCCGATAGCCGTCTCCTGATGCCTGATTCCGCTGCCCGCCACCTAGACGGGGTAAGACAGCGAGCGGAAGGGGGGGGTGGTCTGGGTTTGTTTGTTTTTTTTGCCACCCCCCAAAAAAAAAAGAACAAAAAAACACCACCCGCCACTGGCGCTGCCTTTTAGCAGATACGCGGCGGTGCCATTAAATGTCAACGGCCTTCCCACGCATCTGCTTTTCTTTTTTTTGCGGCACAATTTGGAAAAAAGAGTCAAGGACTCCCCCCCCCCGCATTTTATGCGTATAGCGCCGCCCTTGGAAACAAATGTGCTGCAATACGTTCGACCCGCGGGAACGTGCGCACCTGCCGTCGCACCCGTGTATAGCGTGGACGCAGCCTTAGGCAGTGCAGCTGTCGCAGCGCACCACACCCCGCATGAATGCGGTGCCATGGGTTGTGACGAGCTGCATTTGCCAAAAGCGGCACCCGTCCGGTTTCTGGGCGTTTTCGGTGCACTGCCAGCCCACGTGCGTTAATACCGCGGGACGCCAAAATCTGACGGGGCCCTTCTAGTTCTTAGAAGAGGTTTGCAGAATAAGAAGAGAAGAGAATGCGGTTCTGCGGCGGAGTTTTCTATTTTACGTATTGATTGGTATTAATTAGTCGCCATTTTTTTCCCCTCCCATCTGTTTCTATAAAAGAGGACCTGTCCTACAATCACATGGGCTCAGATCCACCCTATCGCAAGGCACTTGGCGTAACAATCCACCTATCAAAGTTCCAATTCACAATTAACACTGGATCCCCGGTTATTGGAGGGAGGCGGGGTTTCTTTTTTTCCAGCTCCTGCACAGCGATTGGCGCCGCCGTCTAAAGTTTGGAGAACTGAACGAGGTTTCGGTTGATCTCGGAAACGTTGCGGCAACCTAAAAAAAAATAAGGAGAGACAGACAATGAGTTATGAGGTCATCTACAGTTCACGATGGGACCAAGGACAGTTCTTTAGGAATAGGACCATATGACAATAATTTTTTTTTTAAATACGCAAATTTGCGCGTATCTAAAAAAAAAAAAAAAAAAAATCTATCAAGACTACATCATGGAATTTTTTTTCTGTGAAAAATCTAAATGTTTTCAGGATATTGTCTTGAATCAAATTTTATCCCCAAAAAAAAAAAAAATGTGAATAGAGAAAAATACCACATTATGGCCACTAGATGGACTTGAGGGAGCATATTGCATTCCTATGAAGCTCAGCACCATCTAGTGGCCATAATGGGGTATTTTCCCCGTTCACACTTAAAATTTTTTTTTTTTTAAGGAATTACATTCGATCTGCAGAGAATATAGCCATTCGATTCACCCCATTCTCAAATAACTTATTTACATGCAGTTTGGATGAAAGAATAGCTACTTTTTTTTTATAAATACATCTCCAAGTGTCACTTACCTTCCCCGCCCCCCTTCTCTCCCTTGGCCAGGTTTTCCTGCAGTGTCACAGTAGATGACATCATCAGAGACTGATGGGACCGGCTCAGTGATCTCTGCACAGCACTCCGGTATATGTCAGAGCTATATAAGTGTATACTAATAGTGTGTGACTGGGGGGGGGCTACATTAAAGTGTAAGCTCCTCTGGTACAGAAAATGATGTGACTGGCTCAGTGTTCTCAGTACAGCGCCGCTGCAGTATATGTCAGAGCTATATAAATGTATAATAATAATAGTGTATGACTGTGTGTGTGTGTGGGGGGGGGTGACGACATTAGAGTGTAAGCTCCTCTGGTTCAGAGACTGATGTGACTGGCTCAGTGTTCTCTGTACAGCGCTGTGGTATATGTCAGAACTATATCAATGTATAATAATAGTGTGTGACTGGATAGGGGGGGGGCATTAGAGTGTAAGCTCCTCTGGTACAGAGACTGATGTGACTGGCTCAGTGTTCTCTGTACAGCACTGCAGTATGTTAGAACTATATGATAGTATAATAATAGTGTGTGACTGGGGGGGGGGGGGATATTAGAGTGTAAGCTCCTCTGGTACAGAGATGGATATGATTGGCTCAGTGATCTCTGTACAGCGCTGCGGTATATGTCAGAGCTATAGCAATGTATAATAATAATAGCGTGCGACTGTGGGGGGGGGGGACGACGACATTAGAGTGTAAGCTCCTCTGATACAGAGACTGGTGTGACTTGTTCAGTGATCTCTGTACAGCGCTGCAGTATATGTCAGAGCTATATAAATGTATACTAATAGTGTGTGACTGTGGGGGGGGGGGGGGGCATTAGAGTTAAAGCTCCTCTGGTACAATAAGAACTGGCTTAGGAAGGAAAGATGTCCACAAAACACGATCAGCCGAAGCCCTGGAAGGTAGGTTGTATATGGGGCCCTATGATTTGTAATGGTGGCCCTGGGACTGCACCTGGACCTTCTGCTCATGCAGTACTTCTCTCTTTTCATAGCAGACACCCCTCCTCAAGGCCGGCACATGCAAAACACGCGTCGGGGTCTATTTATAAAACATTTGCCGCACAAACATCAGAAATATTCATGAGAACTGAACTAAACTTCAGAGTATTTTTCCTATAAATTCTAGTTAATAAAGGAATCATTAGCTCCATCTACTGGCCAATGTTTTCTGAAATAACTTGATGATACAATATTTAGCATTTTGGCCACTAGATGGCGCTAATGATACAGCTGTTAATTAATGTAGCATAATAAGAGTGTGTGGGGGGGGACATTAGAGTAAGCTCCTCTAGTTCAGAGACTGATGTGACCTTCTCAGTGTTCTCTGTACAGCACTGCGGTATATGTCAGCGCTATATAAATGCATAATAATAATAAAAGTGTGATAACTGATGTCACAATCTTACCTGAGAGAGCCATGGACAAGCGAAATTCATCGGTCAGAATTTGCAGCACCCCCCGGACGCCCTCTTCTCCCTAACAGTAAAAAAGGGGGTAGAAACACATGACATTCAATTTAAAGCCCCCCTAAATCAGGCATTATTAAATGGTGGACCGAGTCACTGTCCCATCCGGACCATGGATGCACAGCGGAGAGTGGGAGGCAGGACAGCTCTAGACACAGAGTGGGGGGGAGGCACAGTCGCTTTGGATTTAGGTGGGGAAGTGAACTTTTTCAAGTGAACCAACAGGTGATTGGTTGCTAGGATGGAGGGCGGTCCTAGCAACCAATCACCTGCTAGCTCACTTGAAAAGTTAACTCAGGCAGCTCCCGCCCTCCATCCAAAGCAGCTGTGGATCCTGCTCTCCGCTCTGTGTTCTCAAAGGAGGCATGAGAGTGAAGGGGCACAGATGCACAGGCTGTGGATGGACAGTTGGATAAATGGTTCTATATTTAGCATGTATCCTGTCTATAAACCAGAGGCTCTGGATGGACAGTTGGATAAATGGCTCTATATTTAGGATGTATCCGGTCTATAAACCAGAGGCTCTGGATGGACAGTTGGATAAATGGTTCTATATTTAGCATGTATCCTGTCTATAAACCAGAGGCTCTGGATGGACAGTTGGATAAATGGCTCTATATTTAGGATGTATCCGGTCTATAAACCAGAGGCTCTGGATGGACAGTTGGATAAATGGTTCTATTTATAGAATGTACCTGGTCCAGTGGTCTATAAACCTTGTACAAATTTCAATATTCGACAATGAATCTACACACACCTTGTAGGCAAGACCCCACACAATGGGCCGTCCAATGAACACACACTTTGCTCCCAGGGCCAAGGCCTTCAGGACATCACTTCCTGTCCGTATGCCGCCATCTATGTACACCTCAATCCGTCCCTGGACCGCCTCTACGATCTCGGAAAGAGCATCGATCTGTGAAAAAGGTTTGGACAGCCTCAGAAACGTGACAGAAACAGTTATATTCATTAGCTTTACTGAGCAGAATCAGAAATCCCAACACAGGCACCCCCTGCAATGTCTGTAGGTTTACTGCACTAGAAGGAGTGCGCCTTTGCTCAATAAGTCACCGGGACGGGTCATGGGACTATAGTGCAGCCAGGGCCTTCCACCTACAGTTCTGCAATAAGCAATGCCCAAGCATTTTTCTGATTGGACGGGTCACACTCCCCTCTCCTCCATACCAGTGCCAGGTCACCTCTTTGGAGCACGATCACCAGCATATTTGGGTTTCACCTGCTGCCAGTCAAGAGACGCTCTCCTCTGTGCCGCCAGGTTTAAATGGCCAAGTTATGCACAGCTCAGCTTTCAAACAGTACATCACTACGCACAAGCCAAGCCCCAGCAGGAGTAAACCCTGTGTACGTCTATAACCTGTGACACCCTTAACCCTACCCTGTGACTACTGCGCACCGTGGGCAACCCGCGTCACCCCATGACCCCTGTGACTACTGAGCACCGTGGGCAACCCGCGTCACCCCATGACCCTTGTGACTACAGAGCACCATGAGCAACCCGTGTCACCCCATGACCCCTGTGACTCCAGAGCACCATGAGCAACCCGCGTAACCCCATGACCCCTATGACTACTGAGCACCGTGGGCAACCCGCGTCACCCCATGACCCTTGTGACTACAGAGCACCATGAGCAACCCGTGTCACCCCATGACCCCTGTGACTCCAGAGCACCATGAGCAACCCGCGTAACCCCATGACCCCTGTGACTACAGAGCACCATGAGCAACCTGTGTCACCCCATGACACCTGTGACTACAGAGCACCATGAGCAACCTGTGTCACCCCATGACCCCTGTGACTCCAGATCACCATGAGCAACCTGTGTCACTCCATGACCCCTGTGACTACAGAGCACCATGAGCAACCCGTGTCACCCCATGACCCCTGTGACTCCAGATCACCATGAGCAACCCACTTCACCCCATGACCCCTGTGACTACAGAGCACCATGAGCAACCCGTGTCACCCCATGACCCCTGTGACTCCAGATCACCATGAGCAACCCACTTCACCCCATGACCCCTGTGACTCCAGATCACCATGAGCAACCCACTTCACCCCATGACACCTGTGACTACAGATCACCATGAGCAACCCGTGTCACCCCATGACCCCTGTGACTCCAGATCACCATGAGCAACCCACTTCACCCCATGACCCCTGTGACTACAGAGCACCATGAGCAACCTTTGTCACCCCATGACACCTGTGACTACAGATCACCATGAGCAACCCGTGTCACCCCATGACCCCTGTGACTCCAGATCACCATGAGCAACCCACTTCACCCCATGACCCCTGTGACTACAGAGCACCATGAGCAACCCGTGTCACCCCATGACCTCTGTGACTCTAGATCACCATGTGCAACCCGTGTCACCCCAAGACGCCTGTGACTACAGAGCACCATGAGCAACCTGTGTCACCCCATGACCCCTGTGACTACAGAGCACCATGAGCAACCCGTGTCACCCCATGACCCCTGTGACTCCAGATCACCATGAGCAACCCACTTCACCCCATGACCCCTGTGACTACAGAGCACCATGAGCAACCCGTGTCACCCCATGACCCCTGTGACTCTAGATCACCATGTGCAACCCGTGTCACCCCAAGACGCCTGTGACTCCAGAACAGCCTATGCAACCCATGTCACCCCATGACCCCTGTGACTACAGAGCACCATGAGCAACCCACTTCACCCCATGACCCCTGTGACTCCAGATCACCATGAGCAACCCACTTCACCCCATGACCCCTGTGACTCCAGATCACCATCAGCAACCTGTGTCACCCCATGACCTCTGTGACTTCAGAGCATGCCGAGTATCCTGTGACAATGCATGATCCCAGTGACTTCAGATTCCTCCTAGGATTCTGTGTCACCCCATGACCCTGGAGACCGCAGAGCACACTGAGTATCCTATGTTACCCCATGACTTCAGGGCACCCTGATCACCCTGAGACACCCCATGACTGTAGAGCACCCTAAGCATCCTGCGTTACCCCATGACACTAGTGACTTCAGAATACCCTCCCTGAGCATCCTGTGTCACCTAAGCATCCTGTGGCACTGCATGACCCCAGTGACTCCAGAGTACCCGGAGCATCCCATGTCACCCCATGGCTCCAGTGACCCTTGAGCACCCTGTGCCACCCCATGACCCTAATGACTCCAGGGCATTGTGAGTATCCTGTGTCACCCAATGACCCCTGTGACTCTAGTGCAAGCCCTGTGTTGTCCAGTGACTCTTTTTGCACCCAGTGTGCCTTTGTGACACTTGTGTCCACCCTCTTGTGTTCTCCTGTAATCTCCTAAACACACTCTCTTTCTGTGGATACAGACCCGTGACAAGACAGCGCTAGCTCTAAACTCAGCAGGGGAGCACATCAGACCTCTGCAGAGAGACCACTGCCTCCAAAACAAGGAGCAAGGGCTCTGCTCTACAGCATTCTGACAGGGGACAGGCTTTTCCACTCAGGCTGTGGCTTCTTTCTAAAGAACATTGACTAAGGCTTTGCACACCTTTTGTTTTGATGCCCCTGGAACATATTTCGGTGATTCCGCTCAGTTGGACCTCACCTTTGTATGGTAGAATGAAAAGGAGTCCAGGATTTCATCACTTTTTATCACTGAAGCTCTATGGGGGGGGGGTTACCTTAAGTCACTTTAAAAAAGATTGGCCAGGAAAACACATCCTATATACAGTATGTACTACAATTGTGTAATGACTTGTTCAGTCGGATTTACCAATATCCAGTGTTGTATCCCTCCCCAAGCATTGTACGTACCGTGGCGAGTTCTCCGTCCAGCTGGCGCCCTCCGTGATTGGATACGATGATTCCCTGGACACCGTGCTCTACCGCCAACTCTGCGTCTTCCTTAGTCAGTATTCCCTTGATGATGATTGGCAGGCGGGTCAGATTCCGGAGCCAATAAATATCCTTCCAGCTGATTGAAGGGTCCAGGGTGTTGGGCGGGACACCATAGTTGTCAGGACCGCACTGATCCTACAGACAGACAATTAAAGTGTATCTAAGGCTTCAGATGGAGTGTGGGAGGGTTAGGCCTGTGTGGGACTACATACTAGAGATTGGGGGCCTCAACTGCTGCCTCTGACATCAACAGGGGCCACACACAATATTCTGTATATGTAATGGTACAGAAACTTGTCAAAGACTGTGGACATACCAATAAATGGTCAGAGGCCTGGGAACATACTACAAGAGATGGTCAGAGGCTGGGGACATGCAACAAGAGATGGTCAGAGGCTGGGGACATGCAACAAGAGATGGTCAGAGGCTGGGGACATGCAACAAGAGATGGTCAGAGGCTGGGGACATGCAACAAGAGATGGTCAGAGGCTGGGGACATGCAACAAGAGATGGTCAGAGGATGGGGACATGCAACAAGAGATGGTCAGAGGCTGGGGACATGCAACAAGAGATGGTCAGAGGCTGGGGACATGCAACAAGAGATGGTCAGAGGCTGGGGACATGCAACAAGAGATGGTCAGAGGCTGGGGACATGCAACAAGAGATGGTCAGAGGCTGGGGACATGCAACAAGAGATGGTCAGAGGATGGGGACATGCAACAAGAGATGGTCAGAGGCTGGAAACATGCTACAAGAGATGGTCAGAGGCTGGGGACATGCAACAAGAGATGGTCAGGGGCTGTGGACATGAAACAAGAGATGGTCAGAGGCTGGGGACATGCAACAAGAGATGGTCAGAGGCTGGAGATATGCAACAAGAGATGGTCAGAGGCTGGAAACATGCAACAAGAGATGGTCAGAGGCTGGAGACATGCAACAAGAGATGGCCAGAGGCTGGAGACATGCAACAAGACATAGTCAGAGGCTGGAGACATGCAGCAAGAGATGGTCAGGGGCTGTGGACATGCAACAAGAGATGGTCAGAGGCTGGGGACATGCAACAAGAGATGGTCAGGGGCTGTGGACATGAAACAAGAGATGGTCAGGGGCTGGGGACATGCAACAAGAGATGGTCAGAGGCTGGAGACATGCAACAAGAGATGGTCAGAGGCTGGGGACATGCAACAAGAGATGGTCAGAGGCTGGAGACATGCAACAAGAGATGGTCAGAGGCTGGAGACATGCAACAAGAGATGGTCAGAGGCTGGGGACATGCAGCAAGAGATGGTCAGAGGCTGGGGACATGCAACAAGAGATGGTCAGAGGCTGGAAACATGCAACAAGAGATGGTCAGAGGCTGTGGACATGCAACAAGAGATGGTCAGAGGCTGGGGACATGCAACAAGAGATGGTCAGAGGCTGGGGACATGCAACAAGAGATGGTCAGAGGCTGGAGACATGCAACAAGAGATGGTCAGAGGCTGGGGACAAGCTACAAGAGATGGACAGAGGCTGGAGACATGATACAAGAGATGGTCAGAGGCTGGAGACATGCAACAAGAGATGGTCAGAGGCTGGAGACATGTAACAAGAGATGGTCAAAGGCTGGGGATATGCAACAAGAGATGGTCAAAGGCTGGGGACGTGCAACAAGAGATGGTCAGAGGCTGGAAACATGCTACAAGAGATGGTCAGAGGCTGGGGACATGCAACAAGAGATGGTCAGGGGCTGTGGACATGAAACAAGAGATGGTCAGGGGCTGGGGACATGCAACAAGAGATGGTCAGAGGCTGGAGACATGCAACAAGAGATGGTCAGAGGCTGGGGACATGCAACAAGAGATGGTCAGAGGCTGGAGACATGCAACAAGAGATGGTCAGAGGCTGGAGACATGCAACAAGAGATGGTCAGAGGCTGGGGACATGCAGCAAGAGATGGTCAGAGGCTGGGGACATGCAACAAGAGATGGTCAGAGGCTGGAAACATGCAACAAGAGATGGTCAGAGGCTGTGGACATGCAACAAGAGATGGTCAGAGGCTGGGGACATGCAACAAGAGATGGTCAGAGGCTGGGGACATGCAACAAGAGATGGTCAGAGGCTGGGGACATGCAACAAGAGATGGTCAGAGGCTGGAGACATGCAACAAGAGATGGTCAGAGGCTGGGGACAAGCTACAAGAGATGGACAGAGGCTGGAGACATGATACAAGAGATGGTCAGAGGCTGGAGACATGCAACAAGAGATGGTCAGAGGCTGGAGACATGTAACAAGAGATGGTCAAAGGCTGGGGATATGCAACAAGAGATGGTCAAAGGCTGGGGACGTGCAACAAGAGATGGTCAGAGGCTGGGGACATGCTACAGGTTTGTTTGGAGACTCGGGACATGCTGCATTCTTCAAGGATATGTTACATGGGACTGTTAAAGATCAATGCCAATTCCATTACAGCCATTTTTACATATCAATGGTTCCACTCCCACTACTGGTTGCTGGGGCCATATGGTAAGTATCAAAGAACCCCGTGGCCCTCAGGATGTAGATTGGGTATCAGAAGGTTAGACTGTGTCATATTTATTGCTGGTAGAATAGGTGAGATATACACTATATTACCAAAAGTATTGGGACGCCTGCCTTTACACACACATGAACTTTAATGGCATTCCAGTCTTAGTCCGTAGGTTTCAATATTAAGTTGGCCCCACCCTTTGCAGTACTACTACTAAATAATAGCTATGACTACTACTACTACTACTACTACTACTACTACTAATAATAATAATAATAATAATAATAATAATGATAATAGCTACTACTAATAATAGCAACTACTACTACTACTATCAATAATCTTATTATGTGTTATAGTAGTATGATTATTATATGTCATTAATATAATATTGCAATTAATAATATCATGATCATCAATAATCCTATTTTATGATTATTTTTTTATTGGTTTTATAATATTTCAGTTGTTATCAATAATCTTACTGTGTGTTATAGTCGTATGATTATTGTTGTATGGTATCATTATAATATTTCATTTATTATTATTATTTGCTTCACTTGGACTCACAGCAATGCCATCAAGAATTCTCTCACATCTCCAGGCATCATATGTGACTGCATCAGGCATGATTGAATATAAATTCTTGCATGGTATTATTACAATGTTTTTATTTATTTATTTTTAATTTTTTATTATTGATATTTTTATCAACATCATCACCAACCTTATTGTGTATTATAGTAGTATCATTATTTTTATTTTGGTATTAATATAATATTTAACTTATTATTATCATCATCCCTAAAGTGTGTTATATAGTATGATTATTATTTTATATGGTATTGGTTATTAATTGTATATGGCATTATTACAATATGTTCATTTATTATCATCATCATCAGTAACCTGATTGTGTTTTATAGTAGTAGTATTACATTTTTTTATATGGTAGAATTATAATATTTCATGTATTGTTATTATTATTATAATAAATTACTTTATTGTGTGTTACTGTAGTTTGATTATTCTTTTTATATGGTATTCTTATAATATTTCATTATTATTGTCATCATCATCATCATCATGAACCTGTGTGTTAAAGTAGTATGTTTATTATTTTTAAATGGTATTGATTATTTGTTTTGTATGGTATTATAACAATATTATTGATGATAAAAAAAGAAAAAAAAACGATAATTAAAATATTGTTATAATACCATACAAAAACTAATAATACCATATAAAAAATAATAATCATACTACTATAACACACAATGTTATTGATGATAAAAAAACAAAAAAAAAAAAACACAAAAATTAAAATATTATTGTGTGTTATAGTAGTATGATTATTATTTTTTATATGGTATTGTTTATTAGTTTTGTAAAGAGTTATAACAATATTTTAATTATTATAATTTTTTATCACCAATACCCTTATTGAGTTTGATAGTAATATGATTATTATTTGTATATGGTATTATTATATTATTTTATTATTATTATTTAGTAGTAGTAGTAGTAGTAGTAGTAGTAGTATTTTATGATTAATATTATCATCATCATTCATATCAATTACCTTATTGTGCTTTTATATTAGCATGATTTTTTTTATGGTATCAGTAAAATTTGTTTTTTAATGAATAGATAAAAAAAATAAAATAAGAGTTTACTTCTACGGTAGATATTTATAACGTGAAGTTTTGCATTCCTTATGAACTATTAAACTTTTTTCCTTTTTTTGTGTTATAGCCCTACTGAAGGGGTGGGGGATGTTTGAACCCCTGAAACAGGGGCGGATCCAGAGCCTAGTCTCGGGAGGGGCACTGGCAGAAAATACACTAACTGACCCCCATACTACACTAACTGACTGCCATGCTACACTAACTGACCCCCATGCTACACTAACTGACCCCCATGCTACACTAACTGACCCCCATGCTACACTAACTGACCGCCATGCTACACTAACTGACCGCCATGCTACACTAACTGACCCCCATGCTACACTAACTGACCCCCATGCTACACTAACTGACCACTATACTACACTAACTGACCACCAGGCTACACTAACTGACCCCCATGCTACACTAACTGACCCCCATGCTACACTAACTGACCCCCATGCTACACTAACTGACCCCCATGCTACACTAACTGACCGCCATGCTACACTAACTGACCGCCATGCTACACTAACTGACCCCCATGCTACACTAACTGACCCCCATGCTACACTAATTGACCCCCATGCTACACTAACTGACCACTATACTACACTAACTGACCACCAGGCTACACTAACTGACCCCCATGCTGCACTAACTGACCCCCATGCTACACTAACTGACCCCCATACTACACTGACTTTCTCTCTCTCCCCCCACCCCGGGCCAGTAACACGAGGGAGTCTCACTCACCTTCGTGTCTGGCTGGCCTGCATCAGTGCGGAGGAGGAGAAGACAGCGGCGGCTCACATTGCTTCTCTCCCCCGCGCTGTAGCTGCCATGTTCAGTGTCCGGCGCAGCGCTCTGTAATTGGGCGTATTGGGGTCATGTGCGGAGGCGGGACTTCAGGAACAATCACGGACAGGCCAGCTCTACGCCTCACGTGACCCCCATACGCCCAATCACAGTCACCCGGAGCCCGGGGACACAGGAAGATAAAATTAGGAGGAGGCAGCCAGTGACACATACTGCCCCCCCTAAATGTCACGCCCGGGGCCACGGCACCCCCCACGCTAGGAGCTCACTCACCTGCCAACTCCCGCTGACTGGCCCGCCCGCACACTCATCCCTGGGCCCTGACTGGCCTGTTCATCACACTAATTTCTCGGAGGGGGCAATTGCCCCGTTGCCCCCCCCTGGATCCGCCCCTGCCCTGAAATATATTGGGTTTCCTATTTACCTTATCAATAAAAAAAAAAAACCTGTTTTGGACTTTTATGACCATTGGTTTGGCACCCTTACCGCTTCGGCTTCTCACATATTTAACAATAAAAACCTGACAGGGGCTCCAACCTTCTCCCACTCTTACCAAAATGAAATAAAACATTCTTTCTGGCTGGAAATGATAAAAGTCGTAGATTTTTTTGATGCAACCACAAAGAGTAACATGGAAAAAGAAAAAGTCATCTCAAAATTTGAGTATGAGATGATTTTGCTGAAAAGCCTTCATGTAAGCCTCCTTATTCGCTCTCTTTCTGATACTAGTCCATTATTAGCCAGAATGTAAGTTACCATACATAAAGAAAAAAAAGAAGATCTCACCTCAAAAACTCCTTCAAAGTTTTTGACCTTGAGATGTGGGGGGAGGCGAAAGTTATTCCGTATGTCGCTCCTCCTCTTGCCCGTATACGGAACATCCACGGTCAACACCAAAGCCTTGAAGCCCAGCGCCTCCGCCCGATGCACCAACCCCTCGGACAGCTTGCGGTCTCGGTACACGTAGAGCTGGAACCAACGTAGCCCTTCAGGTGCCGCAGCCACGATCTCTTCCACCGAGCAGGTGGAGTAGGTGCTGGCCACGTAGCACAGATTGAGATCCTCAGCCGCTGGAATACAAAACGCCACAAACATCTCACATGAGACACGTGGATAAAGTGTGTACTGCCCTTGACTTCTGAAGTCCCACCAAAGCCATTAGCTGCATGGATGGTCAGTACTAAATATTTTTCTGAAAGCAGAAACCCTAGAGAATAAAATCGTGGTAGTTCCAATTTTTTTTATGTCTGACAATAATATTGTGACAGTTTATTGGTAAAATATAGAAGATGAGCTTTCCCCTAAGATTATATGTGCATTTAACGTGTTTTATTGCATGTTATGAGGATTTGGTGTTTGGCATTGACCATGAGGATCAGTTGTGTGGCATTGACCATGAGGATTCGTGGTGTGACATTGACCATGAGGATTTGTTGTGTGGCATTGACCATGAGGATCAGTTGTGTGGCGTTGACCATGAGGATCTGTTGTGTGGCATTGACCATGAGGATCTGTTGTGTGGCATTAACCATGAGGATTTGTTGTGTGGCATTGACCATGGGGATTAGTTGTGTGGCATTGACCATGAGGATTTTGTGGTGTGACATTGACCATGAGGATTAGTTGGGTGGCATTGACCATGAGGATTTTGTGGTGTGACATTGACCATGAGTATTAGTTGTGTGCCCTTGACCATGAGGATTAGTTGGGTGGAATTGACCATGAGGATTTCGTGGTGTGACATTGACCATGAGGATTCGTTGTGTGCCATTGACCATGAGGATTTGTTGTGTGCCATTGACCGTGAGGATTTGTTGTGTGCCATTGACCATGAGGATTTGTTGTGTGCCATTGACCATGAGGATTTGTTGTGTGGCATTGACCATGAGGATTTTGTGGTGTGACATTGACCATGAGTATTAGTTGTGTGCCATTGACCATGAGGATTAGTTGGGTGGCGTTGACCATGAGGATTTCGTGGTGTGACATTGACCATGAGGATTCGTTGTGTGCCATTGACCATGAGGATTCGTTGTGTGGCATTGACCATGAGGATTTGTTGTGTGCCATTGACCATGAGGATTTGTTGTGTGCCATTGACCATGAGGATTTGTTGTGTGGCATTGACCATGAGGATTTTGTGGTGTGACATTGACCATGAGTATTAGTTGTGTGCCATTGACCATGAGGATTAGTTGGGTAGCGTTGACCATGAGGATTTCGTGGTGTGACATTGACCATGAGGATTCGTTGTGTGCCATTGACCATGAGGATTCGTTGTGTGCCATTGACCATGAGGATTCGTTGTGTGGCATTGACCATGAGGATTTGTTGTGTGGCATTGACCATGAGGATTAGTTGTGTGGCATTGACCATAAGGATTTGCTGTGTGACATTGACCATGAGAATTCATGGTGTGGCATTGACCTAGTGTGGCAGTCAAGCCCAGATCATATTGGTATCCCCCTACCTCTGGCGGTGCTCATCTCTCCATCCGGCCATGCCAGGCAGTGGAAGGCAGTGGGGGCTATGCCGATCGGACAGCTGACCTCCGTTCCCAAAATCGTGGTCTTTGTATCCGTCACCGACACGTCACGCAGCATACGAGGTCTCAGCCGGATACTGCAAAGATATTTCAGGAGGACACCACTTTATAGAAATAAGATGGTACATGCTTTAGATTTAGATCACATTCACCAAAAATATTTAAAATTTTGCAAGGGGGGACAACTGGTGGTGGGAGTGGTAAACAGGGACACCCGGGAACAGTGCAGGCAGGATTGTTCTGCTCTTTTATACAGCAAGGCAGAAAACAAACACAGCTTCAACGTAGACTTTGTACAGCAAGTCCATAGCAAAAAAACAAACATATTTTCTGCTAGTCCAAGCCGTTAACGAAACCCAGGTCAGTTCCTGACTAAAAAAAGTGAACCCAAATTAATTCCCCAAAAACAAACAGGCAGTTCCAGCACTGTTTTAGTGTTTTATCAGTAGTCAGCCTTTTCACCCAGCAGCAGGTTTCCACAGCAGAGAAGATCAGAGAGAGTCCTGAGCAGGAGTCTACTCACATACACTCACCGGACACTTTATTAGGTGCACCTTGCTAAGACCAGGTTGGACTCTGTTTTGCCTTCATTCTTGGTGCCATAGATTCAACAAGGTGTTGGAAACATTCCTCAGAGATTTTGGTCCATAGTGACATGATAGCATCACGCAGTTGCTCCAGATTTGTCGGCTTCACATCCATGATGCAACTCTCCCATTCCATCACATCCTAAAGGTGCTCTATTTCATTGAGAGTGTGGAGGCCATTGGAGTACAGGGACCTCATTGTCCAGTGTTGAGATGATTGGAGCTTTGTGACATGGAGGAATATCCTGCTAGAAGGAGCCATCAGAAGATGGGGACACTGTAGTCATAAAGGGATGGACATGGTCAGCAACAATACTCAGGGAGGCCGTGGTGACTAAGCCATGCTAAATTGGTACTAAGGGGCCCAAAGTGTGCCAAGAAAATATCCCCCCCCCCACCATTACACCCCCACCACCAGCCTGAACCGGTGATACAAGGCAGGATGGATCCATGCGCCAAATTCTGACCCCACCATCTGAATATCGCAGCTGAAATCCAGACTCATCAGACCAGGCAACGCTTCTCCAATCTTCTATTGTCCGATATTGGTGATCCTGTGCCAATTGTAGCCTCAGTTTCCTGTTCTTAGCTGACAGGAGTGGCACCCGGTGTGGTCTTCTGCTTCTGTAGCCTATCTGCTTCAAGGTTGGATGTGTTGTGCGTTCAGAGATGGTATTCTGCATACCTTGGGTGTAACGAGGGGTTATTTGAGTTACTGTTGCCTTTCTATCATCTGGAACCAGTCTGCCCATTCTCCTCTGACCTCTGACCTCAACAAGGCATTTTCCTCCACACAACTGCCGCTCACAGGATATTTTCTCTTTTTCCCACCATGCTCTGTAAAGCCGAGAGATGATTGTGAGTGAAAATCCCCAGAAATACTCAGACCAGCCCCATCTGGCACCAACAACCACAAAGTCACCAAAATCTCCTTTCTTCCCCATTGTGATGCTTGGTTTGAACTTCAGCAAGCAGTTTTCACCGCCTCTAGATGCCTAAATGCATTGAGTTGCTGCCATGTGATTGGCCGATTATCAATTTGAGTTACCAAGCAATTGAACAGGTGTACTTAATAAAGTGGCCGGTTAGTGTATATAAAGGAGAGAGCGAGCCTTGATCATCAGTCAGATCACATACACCATATTACCTAAAGTATTGGGACGCCTGCCTTTACACACACATGACCTTTAATGACATCCCAGTCTTAGTCCGGAGGGTTCAATATTGAGTTGGCCCACCCTTTGCAGCTATAACAGCTTCATCTCTTCTGGGAAGGTCATCCACAAGGTTTAGGAGTGTGTCTATGGGAATCTTTGACCATTCTTCCAAAAGGGCATTTGCGAGGTCAGGTACTGATGTTGGATGAGAAGGCCTGGCTCGCAGTCTCCGCTCTAATTCATCCCAAAGGTGGTCTATCGGGTTGAGGTCAGGACTCTGTGCAGGCCAGTGATGTTCCTACACCCCAAACCCGCTCATCCATGTCTTTATGGACCTTGCTTTGTGCACTGGTCCAAATCATTTGGTGGAGGGGGGATTATGGTGTGTGGGGTTGTTTTTCAGGGGTTGGGCTTGGCCCCTTAGTTCCAGTGGAGGGAACTCTTAAGGCGTCAGCATACCAAGACATTTTGGACAATTTCATGCTCCAAACTTTGTATAAACAGTTTGGGGACGGCCCCTTCCCGTTCCAACATGACTACACACCAGTGCACAAAGCAAGGTCCATAAAGACATGGATGAGCGAGTTTGGGGTGGAGGAACTTGACTGGCCTGCACAGAGTCCTGACCTCAACCCGATAGAACACCTTTGGGATGAATTAGAGCGGAGACTGTGAGCCAGGCCTTCTCGTCCAACATCAGTGCCTGACCTCACAAATGGGCTTCTGGAAGAATGATCAAACATTCCCATAGACACACTCCTAAACCTTGTGGACAGCCTTCCCAGAAGAGTTGAAGCTGTTATAGCTGCAAAGGGCGAGCCAACTCAATATTGAACCCTACGGACTAAGACTGGGATGCCATTAAAGTTCATGTGTGTGTAAAGGCAGGTGTCCCAATACTTTTGGTAATATAGTGTATATAAAGGAGAGAGAGAGCCCTGATCATCAGTCAGATCACATATATAAAGGCCCGCGGACAGCTGAGACTAAGAATAAGGTTTGGCTACCAGGTAAGATGTGGACCTAGAAATGGAGGCTTTATCACACTCAAAACTCTACAAAGCCTCCAGGCTAAAGGACCCGGATAGGACTCAAAGTGGAGCTCCGCCGAAAAATAAATAAATAAAAAGTCAGCAGCTACAAAAAGTGTAGCTGCTGACTTTTAATAATCGAGGATGTCAGGGGATCACCTGCACTTACATAGTTACATAGTAGGTGAGGTTGAAAAAAGACACAAGTCCATCAAATCCAACCTATGTGTGTGATTATGTGTCAGTATTACATTGCATATCCCTGTATGTTGCGGTCGTTCAGGTGATTATCTAATAGTTTCTTGAAACTATCAATGCTCCCCGCAGAGACCACCGCCTGTGGAAGGGAATTCCACATCCTTGCCGCTCTTACAGTAAAGAACCCTCTACGCAGTTTAAGGTTAAACCTCTTTTCTTCTAATTTTAATGAGTGGCCACGTGTCTTGTTAAACTCCCTTCCACAGAAAAGTTTTATCCCTATTGTGGGGTCACCAGTACGGTATTTGTAAATTGAAATCATATCCCCTCTCAAGCGTCTCTTCTCCAGAGAGAATAAGTTCAGTGCTCGCAACCTTTCCTCATAACTAATATCCTCCAGACCCTTTATTAGCTTTGCTGCCCTTCTTTGTACTCGCTCCATTTCCAGTACATCCTTCCTGAGGACTGGTGCCCAGAACTGGACAGCATAGTCCAGGTGCGGCCGGACCAGAGTCTTGTAGAGCGGGAGAATTATCGTTTTATCTCTGGAGTTGATCCCCTTTTTAATGCCAATATTCTGTTTGCTTTGTTAGCAGCAGCTTGGCATTGCATGTCATTGCTGAGCCTATCATCTACTAGGACCCCCAGGTCCTTTTCCATCCTAGATCCCCCCAGAGGTTCTCCCCCCAGTCTATAGATTGCATTCAGATTTTTGCCACCCAAATGCATTATTTTACATTTTTCTACATTGAACCTCATTTGCCATGTAGTTGCCCACCCCATTAATTTGTTCAGATCTTCTTGCAAGGTTTCCACATCCTACGGAGAAGTTATTGCCCTGCTTAGCTTAGTATCGTCCACAAATACAGAGATTGAACTGTTTATCCCATCCTTCAGATCGTTTATGAACAAATTAAATAGGATTGGTCCCAGCACAGAACCCTGGGGAACCCCACTACCCACCCCTGACCATTCTGAGTACTCCCCATTTATCACCACCCTCTGAACTCGCCCTTGTAGCCAGTTTTCAATCCATGTACTCACCCTATGGTCCATGCCAACGCACCTTATTTTGTACAGTAAACGTTTATGGGGAACTGTATCAAATGCTTTTGCAAAATCCAGATACACCACGTCTACGGGCCTTCCTTTATCTAGATGGCAACTCACCTCCTCATAGAAGGTTAGTAGATTGGTTTGGCAAGAACGATTCTTCATGAATCCATGCTGATTACTGCTAATGATACCGTTCTTATTACTAAAATCTTGTATATAGTCCCTTATCATCCCCTCCAAGAGTTTACATACTATTGATGTTAGGCTAACTGGTCTGTAATTCCCAGGGATGTATTTTGGGCCCTTTTTTAAATATTGGTGCTACATTGGCTTTTCTCCAATCAGCTGGTACCATTCCAGTCAGTAGAAATTAAAAAGTAAAAATTTTAAAGTTCCATTTTTGGGTGGAACTCTGCTTTAAGATTTTGAAAAAAATCTAAAAAAAAAAAAAAAAAATAGAATGTTTGTTTCCTCCAAGTGTAGGCGAGAAACCAAACCTAGACCACACATACACATGGTCCACAATTCTGCCCTCCAGTCATTCTATACCATGTGTCACATAACCCCCCAATCGCAGTCTTGCAATTTCAACCCCCTCCATCTCCAGTGCTCATCTCTCGGCACAGAGATCCCACCAGTAGAGTTCCCTAAAGTAGAAAGAAAACCTTCAGATCCCCATTATCAACTTAACAATGAAATAAACAGTTTTGGGTGAAATGCCCCTTAAGGACATTCATTGGGTCACCCTCTGTACTGGAAAATCTGTCTGGTCGAGGGATTTTGGAATATTGCACTTTGTGCTCTCTGCGACACTCTGCAGAATAATCTGGGACATTGACATGACCTGACATTGTGTAAATTTACTGGGAATGTTTATTCTGACCGGAGGCCTCCATTACTGGCGCTGTTCTACTGTATAGCTTATAACTGTTTAACTTATGTTACGTGTGTTCCGCTTATTGGACCTTGAGGGCTGGTTCACATCATAAAAGAGGTGTCCAAGCCCAGGTGTCCCCATGTAATGATTTTAAGACAGCCCTATTAATTTCAAAATCACGCTACGCCAGAAATCCTAATTTACTAAATTTTGTAATTTACAAAACCCGGTAGTCTGGACTAAATACGGAATTAAGATCACATTGTAGTGAACGGTACCCCTAATGACATTCGATGGATTGAAACTACGTTATGACTTACCAAGCTCACATTTTTTTTCAGATACATTCAATTGGGACACTTTTTTTGCTCCCAATTTGACAGAGAGCCTCTTGACCTCGAGCCCAGCGACCAATGGCGTCCCTAGGGGGGGCCAGAGGGGGCCCTGACCCCCCAATATTTTTCTGTGCCCCACCATGTGCCCCCCCCAATTAAAAAATAAAAATAATCAATAATAATAATAAATATTAATAATAAATTAGACATAGGCAATGTCTAAGAGGGAGAGTTCCCAGTCAGCTCCTGCGGGTGAGTCCTCCCCCCTCCCTCTGCTCATTGACACTGCATAATGCGAGCGCTCACACAACCACGGCCGCCCGATCTGCTCCTTCCCCTGCATCCTCATTGGCAGGGAGAGGAGCGAGTTGCAGGAAGGACTCCACCAGGACTCTCAGTTACTGAAAAAACAGACTGATTTCATTTCATTTGAGTACAGTGTAGCACGACAACGCAATTGTCATTCACAGAGTGACAGCGCTAAAAGCTAAAAATTGGTCGGGGCAGGAAGGGGGTTTAAGTGCCCGGTAAGCAAGAAGTTAATTTTGGTATTGTCTTTTTATTTTTTTTCCCCCTACGTTTCCTTTTCTTGTAAATGTACACTGGTAAGTGTATTGTGGCCAGTGGTTGATGTCCACGATCTGTGGCCTGTTGTATGCATGTTAAAAAACTGAATAAAAAATAATTTACAAAAAAAAAAAAAATCACGCTACGCCAAACCACATGGTACTGTAGTACCATGTCTTTTGGTGGCAGCAAATGCCCCTGTATTTGCTAGATGCGTGGGGTTGCCATTAATATTTAAAAGCAGAGGGGCAGTAATAAGGACTGACTGATGACCCGACCCTTCTCCAAAAGATTGAAAATACGTTTTGGCTGGAGTTCTGTTTCAACACTGCGAAGTGACCTTCCTTCAGTAGAAAGTTCCCCAGAATCCTCTTTGTTTACCGTTTGAAGGCGAGCAAGTTGTCATCCCGCGTGCAGCAGTCATCGGCCCCCGCGGCATAATACTCCCAGGTGGCTTTAGGCAAATGATCTCTGGCGTAGGCTTCAAAGTCCGACAGGCAAATGAGGGACATTTCGGCATCCCCCAGCCCCGACCTGAGGAGGAGAGGCAAGGAAAGGGTCAGAGGAACTGCAGAAGTCAATCACTACGCCATGAGGACGGATACAGGAGAGAAACCATATGGGGAGGACAGACACCAGAGAGACAACGTACCAGGAGGACAGACACCAGAGAGACAACATATGGGGAGGACAGACACCGGAGAGACACCGGAGAGACAACGACAGACACCGGAGAGACAACGTACGGGGAGGACAGACACCGGAGAGACAACGTACGGGGAGGACAGACACCGGAGAGACAACGTACGAGGAGGACAGACACCGGAGAGACACTGGAGAGACAACGACAGACACCGGAGAGACAACGTATGGGGAGGACAGACACCGGAGAGACACCGGAGAGACAACGACAGACACCGGAGAGACAACGTACGGGGAGGACAGACACCGGAGAGACAACGTACGGGGAGGACAGACACCGGAGAGACAACGTACGGGGAGGACAGACACCGGAGAGACACTGGAGAGACAACGACAGACACCGGAGAGACAACGTATGGGGAGGACAGACACCGGAGAGACACCGGAGAGACAATGACAGACACCGGAGAGACAACATACGGGGAGGACAGACACCGGAGAGACAACGTATGGGGAGGACAGACACCGGAGAGACAACGTACGAGGAGGACAGACACCGGAGAGACAACGTACGGGGAGGACAGACACCGGAGAGACAACGTATGGGGAGGACAGACACTGGAGAGACAACGTACGAGGAGGACAGACACCGGAGAGACACCAGAGAGACAACGACAGACACCGGAGAGACAACGTACGAGGAGGACAGACACCGGAGAGACACCAGAGAGACAACGACAGACACCGGAGAGACAACGTATGGGGAGGACAGACACCGGAGAGACACCGAAGAGACAACGACAGACACCGGAGAGACAACGTACGGGGAGGACAGGCCCTGGAGAGACAACGTACGAGGAGGACAGACACCGGAGAGACACCGGAGAGACAACGACAGACACCGAAGAGACAACGTATGGGGAGGACAGACACCGGAGAGACAACGTATGGGGAGGACAGACACCGGAGAGACACCGGAGAGACAACGACAGACACCGGAGAGACAACGTACGGGGAGGACAGACACCGGAGAGACAACGTATGGGGAGGACAGACACCGGAGAGACACCGGAGAGACAACGACAGACACCGGAGAGACAACATACGGGGAGGACAGACACCGGAGAGACAACATACGGGGAGGACAGACACCGGAGAGACAACGTATAGGGAGGACAGACACCGGAGAGACAACGTACGAGGAGGACAGACACCGGAGAGACAACGTACGGGGAGGACAGACACCGGAGAGACAACGTATGGGGAGGACAGACACTGGAGAGACAACGTACGAGGAGGACAGACACCGGAGAGACACCAGAGAGACAACGACAGACACCGGAGAGACAACGTATGGGGAGGACAGACACCGGAGAGACAACGTACGAGGAGGACAGACACCGGAGAGACAACGTATGGGGAGGACAGACACCGGAGAGACACCGGAGAGACAACGACAGACACCGGAGAGACAACATACGGGGAGGACAGACACCGGAGAGACAACATACGGGGAGGACAGACACCGGAGAGACAACGTATAGGGAGGACAGACACCGGAGAGACAACGTACGAGGAGGACAGACACCGGAGAGACAACGTACGGGGAGGACAGACACCGGAGAGACAACGTATGGGGAGGACAGACACTGGAGAGACAACGTACGAGGAGGACAGACACCGGAGAGACACCAGAGAGACAACGACAGACACCGGAGAGACAACGTATGGGGAGGACAGACACCGGAGAGACAACGTACGAGGAGGACCGGCCCCCGGAGAGACACCGGAGAAACAACGGCAGACACCGGAGAGACAACGTATGGGGAGGACAGACACCGGAGAGACAACGACAGACACCGGAGAGACAACGTAGGGGGAGGACAGACACCGGAGAGCAGGGGCGGACTGACAACTCATGGGGCCCCCGGGCAATAGGGGCTCATGGGGCCCCCTTAGTCCCCACCCACCCACACACAAGCCACACCCTCACAAAGCCCCACGTATATATTGCATGCTACATTACATGCATTGGTCACAGAATTTCTCTACTTCATGTTCAAAATAAATGTTTAAAGATTAAAGAAAAATAAACTCACTTTAACCACATACATTTACTGCAGGGCTGCGTCTCCTGTGAGCAGAATCATGTACAGGTACTTGATTCTGCACTTGCGGGTCTGCATGCTGTTTGACCTGCTGCCGCTGTGATTGGACACACCGAGAGCTAACCAGCGAGTCCGGAGGACCCCATGTCCGCCAGGCCCCGACGATCGTTTCCAACAGAGGCAGAACTGTGGTCTGCCTATGTAAACAAGTCCCCAGAGAGCCTCCCCTTACATCAGGGTCCCCAGAGAGCCTCCCTTTACATCAGGGTCCCCAGAGAGCCTCCCCTTACATCAGGGTCCCCAGAGAGCCCCCCCTTACATCAGGGTCCCCAGAGAACCTCCCCTTACATCAGGGTCCCCAGAGAGCCTCCTCCTTACATCAGGGTCCCCAGAGAGCCTCCTCCTTACATCAGGGTCCCCAGAGAGCCTCCTCCTTACATCAGGGTCCGCAGAGAGCCTCCTCCTTACATCAGGGTCCCCAGAGAGCCCCCTCCTTACATCAGGGTCCCCAGAGAGCCCCCTCCTTACATCAAGGTCCCCAGAGAGCCCCCTCCTTACATCAGGGTCCCCAGAGAAACCCCCCATACATCAGGGTCCCCAGAGAGCCTCCCCTTACATCAGGGTCCCCAGAGAGCCCCCCCTTACATCAGGGTCCCCAGAGAACCTCCCCTTACATCAGGGTCCCCAGAGAGCCTCCCCTTACATCAGGGTCCCCAGAGAGCCCCCCCTTACATCAGGGTCCCCAGAGAGCCTCCCTTTACATCAGGGTCCCCAGAGAGCCTCCCCTTACATCAGGGTCCCCAGAGAGCCCCCCCTTACATCAGGGTCCCCAGAGAACCTCCCCTTACATCAGGGTCCCCAGAGAGCCTCCTCCTTACATCAGGGTCCCCAGAGAGCCTCCTCCTTACATCAGGGTCCCCAGAGAGCCTCCTCCTTACATCAGGGTCCGCAGAGAGCCCCCTCCTTACATCAGGGTCCCCAGAGAGCCCCCTCCTTACATCAGGGTCCCCAGAGAGCCCCCTCCTTACATCAAGGTCCCCAGAGAGCCCCCTCCTTACATCAGGGTCCCCAGAGAAACCCCCCATACATCAGGGTCCCCAGAGAGCCACCCTTACATCAAGGTCTTCAGAGAGCCCCCCCTTACATCAAGGTCTTCAGAGAGCCCCCCTTACATCAAGGTCCCCAGAGAGCCCCCCCATACATCAAGGTCTCCAGAGAGCCCCACATACATCAGGGTCCACTCCCCAGAGAGCCCCCCCATGCATCAGGGTCCCAGAGAGCCCCCCATAGATCTGGGTCCCCAGAGAGCCCCCCATAGATCTGGGTCCCCAGAGAGCCCCCAATAGATCTGGGTCCCCAGAGAGCCCCCCCCCATACATCAGGGTCCCCAGAGAGCCCCCATACATCAGGGTCTCCAGAGAGCCCCCCCAAACATCAGGGTCCCCAGAGAGCCTCCTCCTTACATCAGGGTCCCCAGAGAGCCTCCTCCTTACATCAGGGTCCCCAGACAGCCTCCTCCTTACATCAGGGTTCCCAGAGAGCCCCCTCCTTACATCAGGGTCCCCAGAGAGCCTCCTCCTTACATCAGGGTCCCCAGAGAGCCCCCTCCTTACATCAAGGTCCCCAGAGAGCCCCCTCCTTACATCAGGGTCCCCAGAGAAACCCCCCTTACATCAGGGTCCCCAGAGAGCCCCCCCATACATCAAGGTCCCCAGAGAGCCCCCCCATACATCAAGGTCTCCAGAGAGCCCCCCCATACATCAGGGTCCCCAGAGAGCCCCCCCATACATCAGGGTCCCCAGAGAGCCCCCCCAAACATCAGGGTCTCCAGAGAGCCTCCTCCTTACATCAGGGTCCCCAGAGAGCCTCGTCCTTACAATAGGGTCCCCAGAGAGCCTCCTCCTTACATCAGGGTCCCTAGAGAGCCCCCCATACATCAGGGTCCCCAGAGAGCCCCCTCCTTACATCAGGGTCCCCAGAGAGCCCCCTCCTTACATCAAGGTCCCCAGAGAGCCCCCTCCTTACATCAGGGTCCCCAGAGAGCCCCCTCCTTACATCAAGGTCCCCAGAGAGCCCCCTCCTTACATCAGGGTCCCCAGAGAAACCCCCCATACATCAGGGTCCCCAGAGAGCCACCCTTACATCAAGGTCTTCAGAGAGCCCCCCCTTACATCAAGGTCTTCAGAGAGCCCCCCTTACATCAAGGTCCCCAGAGAGCCCCCCCATACATCAGGGTCCACTCCCCAGAGAGCCCCCCCATGCATCAGGGTCCCAGAGAGCCCCCCATAGATCTGGGTCCCCAGAGAGCCCCCCATAGATCTGGGTCCCCAGAGAGCCCCCAATAGATCTGGGTCCCCAGAGAGCCCCCCCCCATACATCAGGGTCCCCAGAGAGCCCCCATACATCAGGGTCTCCAGAGAGCCCCCCCAAACATCAGGGTCCCCAGAGAGCCTCCTCCTTACATCAGGGTCCCCAGAGAGCCTCCTCCTTACATCAGGGTCCCCAGACAGCCTCCTCCTAACATCAGGGTTCCCAGAGAGCCCCCTCCTTACATCAGGGTCCCCAGAGAGCCTCCTCCTTACATCAGGGTCCCCAGAGAGCCCCCTCCTTACATCAAGGTCCCCAGAGAGCCCCCTCCTTACATCAGGGTCCCCAGAGAAACCCCCCTTACATCAGGGTCCCCAGAGAGCCCCCCCATACATCAAGGTCCCCAGAGAGCCCCCCCATACATCAAGGTCTCCAGAGAGCCCCCCCATACATCAGGGTCCCCAGAGAGCCCCCCCATACATCAGGGTCCCCAGAGAGCCCCCCCAAACATCAGGGTCTCCAGAGAGCCTCCTCCTTACATCAGGGTCCCCAGAGAGCCTCGTCCTTACAATAGGGTCCCCAGAGAGCCTCCTCCTTACATCAGGGTCCCTAGAGAGCCCCCCATACATCAGGGTCCCCAGAGAGCCTCCCCCCATACATCAGGGTCCCCAGAGAGCCTTCCCCCATACATCAGGGTCCCCAGAGAGCCTCGTCCTTACATCAGGGTCCCCAGAGAGCCTCCTCCTTACATCAGGGTCCCCAGAGAGCCTCCCCCCATACATCAGGGTCCCCAGAGAGCCCCCCCATACATCAGGGTCCCCAGAGAGCCCCCCATAAATCAGGGTCCCCAGAGAGCCCCCCATAAATCAGGGTCCCCAGAGAGCCCCCCATAAATCAGGGTCCCCAGAGAGCCCCCCATACATCAGAGTCCCCAGAGAGCCCCCCATACATCAGGGTCCCCAGAGAGCCCCCCCATACATCAGGGTCCCCAGAGAGCCCCCCCATACATCAGGGTCCCCAGAGAGCCCCCCATACATCAGGGTCCCCAGAGAGCCCCCCCATACATCAGGGTCCCCAGAGAGCCCCCCATACATCAGGGTCTCCAGAGAGCCCCCCCATACATCAGGGTCCCCAGAGAGCCCCCCCATACATCAGGGTCCCCAGAGAGCCCCCCATACATCAGGGTCCCCAGAGAGCCCCCCCATACATCAGGGTCCCCAGAGAGCCCCCCCCCTTACATCAGGGTCCCCAGAGAGCTCCCCCCCATACATCAGGGTCCCTAGAGAGCCCCCCATACATCAGGGTCCCCAGAGAGCCCCTCCATACATCAGGGTCCCCAGAGAGCCCCCCCATACATCAGGGTCCCCAGAGAGCCCCTCCATACATCAGGGTCCCCAGAGAGCCCCTCCATACATCAGGGTCCCCAGAGAGCCCCTCCATACATCAGGGTCCCCAGAGAGCCCCCCCATACATCAGGGTCCCCAGAGAGCCCCCCCATACATCAGGGTCCCCAGAGAACCCCTCCCCCCATACATCAGGGTCCCCAGAGAATCCCCCCCATACATCAGGGTCCCCAGAGAGCCCCCCCCATACATCAGGGTCCCCAGAGAGCCCCCCCCATACATCAGGGTCCCCAGAGAGCCCCCCCCCATACATCAGGGTCCCCAGAGAGCCCCCCACATACATCAGGGTCCCCAGAGAACCCCACATACATCAGGGTCCCCAGAGAACCCCACATACATCAGGGTCCCCAGAGAACCCCACATACATCAGGGTCCCCAGAGAACCCCCCCCATACATCAGGGTCCCCAGAGAACCCCACATACATCAGGGTCCCCAGAGAGCCCCCCATACATCAGGGTCCCCAGAGAGCCCCCCCATACATCAGGGTCCCCAGAGAGCCCCCCATACATCAGGGTCTCCAGAGAGCCCCCCCATACATCAGGGTCCCCAGAGAGCCCCCCCCCATACATCAGGGTCCCTAGAGAGCCCCCCATACATCAGGGTCCCCAGAGAGCCCCCCCATACATCAGGGTCCCCAGAGAGCCCCTCCATACATCAGGGTCCCCAGAGAGCCCCTCCATACATCAGGGTCCCCAGAGAGCCCCCCCATACATCAGGGTCCCCAGAGAGCCCCCCCATACATCAGGGTCCCCAGAGAACCCCTCCCCCCATACATCAGGGTCCCCAGAGAGCCCCCCCATACATCAGGGTCCCCAGAGAGCCCCCCCCATACATCAGGGTCCCCAGAGAACCCCACATACATCAGGGTCCCCAGAGAACCCCACATACATCAGGGTCCCCAGAGAACCCCCCCCCATACATCAGGGTCCCCAGAGAACCCCACATACATCAGGGTCCCCAGAGAACCCCCCCCCATACATCAGGGTCCCCAGAGAACCCCACATACATCAGGGTCCCCAGAGAACCCCCCCCATACATCAGGGTCCCCAGAGAACCCCACATACATCAGGGTCCCCAGAGAGCCCCCCATACATCAGGGTCCCCAGAGAGCCCCCCCATACATCAGGGTCCCCAGAGAGCCCCCCATACATCAGGGTCTCCAGAGAGCCCCCCCATACATCAGGGTCCCCAGAGAGCCCCCCCATACATCAGGGTCCCCAGAGAGCCCCCCCCTTACATCAGGGTCCCCAGAGAGCCCCCCCCCATACATCAGGGTCCCTAGAGAGCCCCCCATACATCAGGGTCCCCAGAGAGCCCCCCCATACATCAGGGTCCCCAGAGAGCCCCTCCATACATCAGGGTCCCCAGAGAGCCCCTCCATACATCAGGGTCCCCAGAGAGCCCCCCCATACATCAGGGTCCCCAGAGAACCCCTCCCCCCATACATCAGGGTCCCCAGAGAACCCCTCCCCCCATACATCAGGGTCCCCAGAGAGCCCCCCCCATACATCAGGGTCCCCAGAGAGCCCCCCCCATACATCAGGGTCCCCAGAGAACCCCACATACATCAGGGTCCCCAGAGAACCCCACATACATCAGGGTCCCCAGAGAACCCCCCCCCATACATCAGGGTCCCCAGAGAACCCCACATACATCAGGGTCCCCAGAGAACCCCCCCCCATACATCAGGGTCCCCAGAGAACCCCACATACATCAGGGTCCCCAGAGAACCCCCCCCATACATCAGGGTCCCCAGAGAGCCCCCCATACATCAGGGTCCCCAGAGAGCCCCCCATACATCAGGGTCCCCAGAGAGCCCCCCATACATCAGGGTCCCCAGAGAGCCCCCCATACATCAGGGTCCCCAGAGAGCCTCCCCCTTACATCAGGGTCCCCAGAGAGCCCCCCCATACATCAGGGTCCCCAGAGAACCCCTCCCCCCATACATCAGGGTCCCCAGAGAGCCCCCCCCATACATCAGGGTCCCCAGAGAGCCCCCCCCATACATCAGGGTCCCCAGAGAACCCCACATACATCAGGGTCCCCAGAGAACCCCCCCCCCATACATCAGGGTCCCCAGAGAACCCCACATACATCAGGGTCCCCAGAGAACCCCCCCCCCATACATCAGGGTCCCCAGAGAGCCCCCCCCATACATCAGGGTCCCCAGAGAGCCCCCCCCATACATCAGGGTCCCCAGAGAGCCCCCCCATACATCAGGGTCCCCAGAGAACCCCTCCCATACATCAGGGTCCCCAGAGAGCCCCCCCCATACATCAGGGTCCCCAGAGAACCCCACATACATCAGGGTCCCCAGAGAACCCCACATACATCAGGGTCCCCAGAGAACCCCCCCCCCCATACATCAGGGTCCCCAGAGAACCCCACATACATCAGGGTCCCCAGAGAACCCCACATACATCAGGGTCCCCAGAGAACCCCCCATACATCAGGGTCCCCAGAGAGCCCCCCCCATACATCAGGGTCCCCAGAGAACCCCACATACATCAGGGTCCCCAGAGAACCCCCCCCCCATACATCAGGGTCCCCAGAGAACCCCACATACATCAGGGTCCCCAGAGAACCCCACATACATCAGGGTCCCCAGAGAACCCCCCATACATCAGGGTCCCCAGAGAACCCCACATACATCAGGGTCCCCAGAGAACCCCACATACATCAGGGTCCCCAGAGAACCCCACATACATCAGGGTCCCCAGAGAACCCCACATACATCAGGGTCCCCAGAGAGCCCCACATACATCAGGGTCCCCAGAGAGCCCCCCCCATACATCAGGGTCCCCAGAGAACCCCCCCATACATCAGGGTCCCCAGACTTAACCCCCCCAGAGGTTCCCCTGTACCTGGCTGTGCACCTCCAACCCAAGGGGGAGGTGGGAGGTGGCGATCGGCAGTTCTATGGTGCCTGTGGATCTCACTGGGGCTTGTAGTCCTCCTTCTGATTCTGAACAGTAGATAGGGGAGGGGCCTCTGACCCAGGCAGCAGTCGGCAACAGCGTACAAGCAGAGAGTAAAACTTGTAGCTGCCCGGGTCAGAGGCCCCTCCCCTATCCACTCTACAAGCTGGAGGAGAAATACAAGTCCCCGGGAGATGCTGCGAGCACCATAGAGCTGCTGATCGCCGCCTCCCACTCCCCTCACTGCATCCCAAACTGAAAGAGGAGATGCCCGCCTCACCCCCCCACACCCCCCCCCCCGCGGCAGTCGGCAGAACGGCTCCACCGCAGCACGCCCAGCAGCATACCCCTAGATCCGACGAGCATGTCTCCCGGGCCCCCTACTGGCTGCGGGCCCTCGGTCGGCGTCCGATCGACCGAATGGTCAGTCCGCCCCTGCCGGAGAGACAACGTACGAGGAGGACAGACACCGGAGAGACACCGGAGAAACAACGGCAGACACCGGAGAGACAACGTATGGGGAGGACAGACACCGGAGAGACACCGGAGAAACAACGGCAGACACCGGAGAGACAACGTACGAGGAGGACAGACACCGGAGAGACACCGGAGAGACAACGACAGACACCGGAGAGACAACGTATGGGGAGGACAGACACCGGAGAGACACCGGAGAGACAACGACAGACACCGGAGAGACAACGTACGGGGAGGACAGACACCGGAGAGACAACGTATGGGGAGGACAGACACTGGAGAGACAACGTATGGGGAGGACAGACACCGGAGAGACAACGACAGACACCGGAGAGACAACGTACGGGGAGGACAGACACCGGAGAGACAACGTATGGGGAGGACAGACACCGGAGAGACAACGTACGAGGAGGACAGACACCGGAGAGACAACGTACGGGGAGGACAGACACCGGAGAGACAACGTATGGGGAGGACAGACACCGGAGAGACAACGTACGAGGAGGACAGACACCGGAGAGACACCGGAGAGACAACGACAGACAACGGAGAGACAACGTATGGGGAGGACAGACACCGGAGAGACAACGTACGAGGAGGACAGACACCGGAGGGACACCGGAGAAACAACGGCAGACACCGGAGAGACAACGTATGGGGAGGACAGACACCGGAGAGACAATGTACGGGGAGGACAAACATCATACAGTGAGGACAGACACTTATGTGGAGGACAGACACCGATCCAGAAAGGCAGACAACAGATAGGCAATAGAGATGGACTGAACCCACCCCCCCACCCCCCCACCCCCGTTTGGTTTGTAGCAGAACTCCTGAACAGGGGAGAAGTTCCAACCCAAACAGTGAACCCTATTGAAGTCTATGGGAGTCAAACAGGAAAAATCATTTTGAAGGCTTATATGCAAGTAATTGGCCATAAAAAGTGTATGGGGGTCTGGGTACTGCCCTGGGGGAAAAAAAATAAAAAATTATAGTTTTTTTCAGGAGCAGTAATTTTAATGATCCTTAACGTGCACCAAAAAATGAAAAATTCATTTAAATATAGTGCCTGGGGGGTTCCCTTAGTCTGCCTATAAACTGGCGCATCGGTAGCATGTATAGAACCTGCCGCAGAAAAACTGAAATTTCTAAAGAAAAAAAAAAAAAAAACTAGTCAAATCACATTTAAATTGACCCGCAGTTACAATTGCTGACACCCAGCTTTTGAAAGAGAAACCAGCAAATTTTTTTTTAAATGGCGTGGGGTTCACCCCCCCCCCAAGATCTATACCAGTATACCAGACCCTTATCCGAGCATTCAGCCTGGAAAGTCAAGAAAGGGAACGGGGGGGGGAACAAGCGAGCGTCTGCCCCCCTCTTGAACTATACCAGGCCACATGCCCTCAACATGGGGGGTGGGTACTTTGGGGCAGGGGAGCTCTGCTCATGGCTAGTGGTTCTGGGGGTCTGTGGGCAGGGAGCTTATCGGAATCTGGAACCCCCCTTTAACAAGGGGGCCCCCAGATCAGGCCCCCCCATGTGAATGAGTATGGGGTACATAATACTCTTACCCATTCACTAAAAAAGTGTCAAAAAGTAATAAAAACACAAACACACACAGTTTGACAATTCCTTTATTAAAAAATAAAAAAAGTGTCCTCCAATTTAGATCCATCATCAATTACGCCGCCCGCTGTACCCGAAAAAAACAAAAATTCTGCCGTCTATAAAGGCTGGCCGCCTACTGTGTGCTCCGCTATTTTACAGTTCTTATATAGGCAAGGGGCAGGGCCACCTTGTGACATCCCTTGGTGGCACCGCCCCCTTGGGACACCACAGAACCGTGCATGCTGGGTCGGTAACGTCATAAGGGGGCGGTGCCACCAGGCGGTGTCACCAAATGGCTCCACCCCTTACCTATATAAGAACTGTCAAATGGCGGAGCCTGCAGTAGGCGACCAGCCTTCATAGATGGCGGGAGCGTTTTTTTTTGTTGTTTTTTTTTTCTGATGATTGATGGTGGATTTACATCGAGGGACACTTATTTTTTATTAAAGGATTTGTCAAAAACTGTCTCTGTGTTTTTGTTACTTTTTGACACTTTTTTGGTGAATGGGTGTGGGTTCTATGTACCTCATACTCATTCACATAGGGATGCCCCCTTGTTAAAGGGGGATTCCAGATTCTGAAAAGCCCCCTGCCCGTAGACCCCCACAACCACTGGCCCCATCAACATGGGTACAAGGTGCTTTGGGGTGGGGGGGCAGAGCTCGCTTGTCCCCCCCACCCTTCCTGACCTGCCGGGCTGCATGCCCACGTGTTTTTTTTTTTCTTCTTTTTTTTTAACCAGCAATTTTTATTTTAAAAATCTATTGACAGCTGACGACTCATCAGTTGTTAAGGATGCCGCGCCCGGCTTCCCGGCCCTGCTCCTTAATCAGCTTATACTGCTCCCTGATTGGGCAAAATGCATGCAGTGCATTGCAGGGCATTCGGCGGGGCAAACACCCGCTTAATAACTCGCAAATTCAGGTGTTGGACAAACGGGCCGAAGAGCCAATGTTCGGCTTAAACTCATGCTTGGGCCAAACAGTTAACCCAACACTAATAGACAATATACAAGTTGGACAGAAACCGGACAGGCACCATACAAAGGAGGACAGACACCATACAGTTAGAATAGACACTGAAAAGACCCCATGCAAGGAAGACAGACACCATACAAGGAGGACAGATACCAGACAGACACCATACAAGGAGGACAGATACCAGACAGACACCATACAAGGAGGACAGATACCAGACAGACACCATACAAGGAGGACAGATACCAGACAGACACCATACAAGGAGGACAGATACCAGACAGACACCATACAAGGAGGACAGATACCAGACAGACACCATACAAGGAGGACAGATACCATACAAAGAGGATAGATACCAGACACCATACAAGGAGGACAGATACCAGACAGACACCATACAAGGAGGACAGATACCAGACAGACACCATACAAGGAGGACAGATACCAGACAGACACCATACAAGGAGGACAGATACCAGACAAACACCATACAAGGAGGACAGATACCAGACAGACACCATACAAGGAGGACAGATACCAGACAGACACCATACAAGGAGGACAGATACCAGACAGACACCATACAAGGAGGACAGATACCAGACAGACACCATACAAGGAGGACAGATACCAGACAGACACCATACAAGGAGGACAGATACCAGACAGACACCATACAAGGAGGACAGATACCAGACAGACACCATACAAGGAGGACAGATACCAGACAGACACCATACAAGGAGGACAGATACCAGACAAACACCATACAAGGAGGACAGATACCAGACAGACACCATACAAGGAGGACAGATACCAAACAAACACCATACAAGGAGGACAGATACCAGACAGACACCATAGAAGGAGGACAGATACCAGGCAGACACCATACAAGGAGGACAGATACCAGGCAGACACCATACAAGGAGGACAGATACCAGACAGACACTATACAAGGAGGTCAGATACCAGACAAGGAGGACAGATACCAGACAGACACCATACAAGGAGGACAGATACCAGACAGACACCATACAAGGAGGACAGATACCAGACAGACACCATACAAGGAGGATACATGCCAGACAGACACCATACAAGGAGGACAGATACCAGACAGACACCATACAAGGAGGATACATGCCAGACAGACACCATACAAGGAGGACAGATACCAGACAGACACCATACAAGGAGGATACATGCCAGACAGACACCATACAAGGAGGACAGATACCAGACAGACACCATACAAGGAGGATACATGCCAGACAGACACCATACAATGAGGACAGATACCAGACAGACACCATACAAGGAGGACAGATACCAGACAGACACCATACAAGGAGGACAGATACCAGACAGACTCCATACAAGGAGGACAGATACCAGACAGACTCCATACAAGGAGGACAGATACCAGACAGACACCATACAAGGAGGACAGATACCAGACAGACACCATACAAGGAGGACAGATACCAGACAGACACCATACAAGGAGGACTGATACCAGACAGACACCATACAAGAAGGACAGACAACATAGGGAGGACAGTAACAGGCAGGCATCATAGAAGGAGGACCAGGGCTGGCTCAAGACATTGTGTTGCCTGGGTCAAAGAATGACATGCTGTCCCCCCCCCCCCCCCCAAGAAAAACAAAAAATCACACCCATCCAGCAAAGAGACATTTCCATAAAGCAAAGAGACAGCCCAATCCAGCAGAGATATCCCCATATATTCAGCAAAGAGACATGTCCATATATTCAGCAAAGAGACACTCCCCCTACAGCAAAGAGACACGCCCCCTCCAGCAGGAGCAGGGCGGGAAGGGGCTGAGGAGCAGAGCATGATGCAAGGATGACACTGCAAGCTAGAGGGAGGGAGCCTCGGGCAGTGCGCTCCTGTTGCCGCCCCTCTTAAAGTGCCGGCCGGCCCTAAGGAGGACAGACACTGAAGAGACATCAAACAAGGACAGACCACATATGGGGATGACAAACTCCATAAGGGGAGAAAAAACACTATACAAGGACGACAGGCATTGGGACAGGATGGACACTGTATGGTTCAGACAGACACCATACTGAGAGGACAGTAACCAGAAAGGCACCATATGGGAAGGACAGATGGCATACAGAGAGGACAAACACCATACAGACATCATGTAGATAGTGCAGACTGCAGAAATACAAAAACACAGGTAGAACAGACCCGATAGAGACATATAGACATCATACATATTGGACAGACATAATACTGGGAGGACAGACACCACACTGGTAGGATAGACATAATACAGGTAGGACAGACATAATACAGGCAGGACAGACACCACACAGGTAACAGACAAGATACAGTGATGACAAACACCATACATTGGTTTCAGCAAGGCTTCAGCATGCCTCCACTAGGATCAGCCTTAGCCCTAATACCGAAGTTCAGTGACTCCAACATTCCCTTGGCAGAGTGGGAGGAGAGACTAAAGAGTGCCAGGCACCTGGATTAGTTTCTGGCCCAGCTGGTGGCGGAGCTGGCTATTAACGCCTTTGAGGATGACACTCACCACGTGGTGATGGCATTGCAAGAGGACGAGCAAACTAGCCGAAAACAGGTTTTGTCACACTTGGAGGACCTGTTTTGGGAGAAGATACTGCTTCCAGAGCTGCGATAAAGGTTCTTCTTAAGGAAACAGCAGAAGGACGAGAACCTCACCTATTATGCAGTAACCATGCAGAACCTCTGTAGGCACTTGGAAAAGAGGGATGTGCATGGCTGCGCTGACGTCACTAAGTCAGACCATATACTAAGGGACCAGTTCATAGTTGGCTTGAAGGCTGGCCCAGTCCAGAGAGCCTTGCAAGAGAAAGTGAAAGCACAATCCGCCACCTACTTCCATAATGCGGTGGGGATTGCGTGGGAACAGGAAGAGACGGATGCAACGGTCGCAGTGACCAGGGATTTGGACCTGCATATCTCAAGGAGGCGGCCCTGGCACCTTCACCTCTGTCAGCCATGCAAACCGTACTGGCAAAGCCAGCTCAGGATGTGGCCGCCTTGAAACAGGAGGTAGCCTTCTTTAAGAAGGGCTCACCCCAACCCCATAGGGGCGAGAACCCATTTCACAGGTACCCGGAGGAGGACCAAAAATGTTGGCAGTGCAGCCTCTATGGACACATATCCAAGAACTGTCGGCTTGATTCAGAAACCCCTCTAGACCATCCGCCCTGCACCTACTTGGAAGCCACACACTTGGACCTTGGATTACTCGTGAGATCTTTGTATGGGCACTATGCTCCTTCTATGACCTGCTGATATCCTTTGAAGTGGCGGCCCATTGACCCGGATATGTTTGCATACTAACCCAAGATTAGCTCTCTTCTGGGTGAAGACTCTGTACAGATAACTACAAATTTCCTGAAGAAGCTATACAATTTAGCGAAACATGTCGAGAATAATTTTTATGTACAGTAGTTATACTTCCATTAATATGCAATTTTAAAATTGGAGATTGTTATACTTTTTTTTAATCTGATGTATTAAATAAAATTTGGTATTTTTACTACACATCATATAGCCCTTTGTTTCTGGCACCTTAAAAGTCCCCCCAGTCCCCCCTTCCCAGTTTCTACCTTTTTCTAACAATTTGGGATGTGGTGCCTAGTTCCAACTATCCTTGGCTGATTTAAATATCTTGTTCCCTCCAGGCCATCATTAATCTACTGACTCCCGGGGAAGAGGGATGACCCCTGGGTCCAACAACCCAAAGTCCCAGCAAGTCAAAGGACATGGTCACACTGAGCCCAGTGGTAGCTGCCTTAGTTAACAGGTAAGAAATCCTATGCTTGATTGACACCAGGTCAGAGGTCACAATCGTGGAGTACGATTTCTTATGTGCAGAGATTTGGAGCACAAAAACATTTAGACCTCTGCTGGCTATCCCTCAGAACAGCCAATAATCGGCCCATCTTGGTCGAAGGCATCACCTGGGTAAGTATTCAAATTGAAGACCAGGTGGTGGAGCGGGTAGGAGTAGTGGTGATCCATAACCCAGTTAACCCAGCAGTGCCTGCCGTGCTGGGCATGCATTTCTTGAAAGACCTGGACTTAACCCGCCTGTTGGCCAAATATGAACATTCAGGCAAGTGGGTGCATGGCTGTGGCCTGCAAGCTGTGTGGCTCCGAGTGCTCCAGGCCTACAAGGCCCAGCGTAGGGCAATCAAGCAGGAGTAGGAGTGGTCAGTACAGCCCCCAAAGCAAAAGTTACTCTTGGCACCCCTAAAAGAGGTGGTCTGGTGAATTGTCACTGCATTATTTTACATTTCTCCACATTAAAGCACTCCATTTTTTTCGTTCAGGTCTTGCTGTGAAATTTTTATATCCTGATGTGAAGTTATTGCCCTGCTTAATTTTGTGTCATCCGCAAAAACTGAGATTGAGCCATTTATCCCATCCTCTATATCATTTATAAATAGAATTATTCAATATAGGTAAACATATACATAATATAGGTAGGACAGACACCACACTGGTAGGACAGACATAGCACAGGTAGGACAGACATAGTACAGGTAGGACAGACATAGTATAGGTAGGACAGACATAGCACAGGTAGGACAGACACTGCACAGGTAGGACAGACACTGCACAGGTAGGACAGACATAGCACAGGTAGGACAGACATAGTACAGGTAGGACAGACACTGCACAGGTAGGACAGACATAGCACAGGTAGGACAGACATAGCACAGGTAGGACAGACATAGTACAGGTAGGACAGACACTGCACAGGTAGGACAGACATAGTACAGGTAGGACAGACGTAGTACAGGTAGGACAAACATAGTACAGGTAGGACAGACATAGTACAGGTAGGACAGACATAGTACAGGTAGAACAGAACCCACACAGAGTAGGACAGAGATCACAGAGTATGACAGACATCACACAGGTAGGACAAACATAGTACAGGTAGGACAGACATAGTACAGGTAGGACAGACATAGCACAGGTAGGACAGACATAGCACAGGTAGGACAGCACTGCACAGGTAGGACAGACATAGCACAGGTAGGACAGACACTACACAGGTAGGACAGACATAGTACAGGTAGGACAGGCATAGTACAGGTAGAACAGAACCCACAAAGGTAGGACAGAGACCTCAGAGTAGGACAGACATCACACAGGTAGGACAAACATAGTACAGGTAAGACAGACATAGTACAGGTAGGACAGACACTGCACAGGTAGGACAGACACTGCACAGGTAAGACAGACACTGCACAGGTAGGACAGACATAGTACAGGTAGGACAGACATAGCACAGGTAGGACAGACACTACACAGGTAGGACAGACACTGCACAGGTAGGACAGGCATTGCACAGGTAGGACAGACATAGCACAGGTAGGACAGACATAGCACAGGTAGGACAGACACTGCACAGGTAGGACAGACATAGTACAGGTAGAACAGAGGTAGTACAGGTAGGACAAACATAGTACAGGTAGGACAGTCATAGTACAGGTAGGACAGACATAGTACAGGTAGAACAGAACCCACACAGGTAGGACAGAGACCACAGAGTAGGACAGAGACCACAGAGTATGACAGACATCACACAGGTAGGACAAACATAGTACAGGTAGGACAGACATAGTACAGGTAGGACAGACATAGCACAGGTAGGACAGACATAGCACAGGTAGGACAGACATAGCACAGGTAGGACAGCACTGCACAGGTAGGACAGACATAGTACAGGTAGGACAGACATAGCACAGGTAGGACAGACACTACACAGGTAGGACAGACATAGTACAGGTAGGACAGACATAGTACAGGTAGAACAGAACCCACACAGGTAGGACAGAGACCTCAGAGTAGGACAGACATCACACAGGTAGGACAAACATAGTACAGGTAAGACAGACATAGTACAGGTAGGACAGACACTGCACAGGTAGGACAGACACCACACTGGTAGGACAGACATAGCACAGGTAGGACAGACATAGTACAGGTAGGACAGACATAGTATAGGTAGGACAGACATAGCACAGGTAGGACAGACACTGCACAGGTAGGACAGACACTGCACAGGTAGGACAGACATAGCACAGGTAGGACAGACATAGTACAGGTAGGACAGACACTGCACAGGTAGGACAGACATAGTACAGGTAGGACAGACGTAGTACAGGTAGGACAAACATAGTACAGGTAGGACAGACATAGTACAGGTAGGACAGACATAGTACAGGTAGAACAGAACCCACACAGGTAGGACAGAGACCACAGAGTAGGACAGAGACCACAGAGTATGACAGACATCACACAGGTAGGACAAACATAGTACAGGTAGGACAGACATAGTACAGGTAGGACAGACATAGCACAGGTAGGACAGACATAGCACAGGTAGGACAGACATAGCACAGGTAGGACAGCACTGCACAGGTAGTACAGACATAGTACAGGTAGGACAGACATAGCACAGGTAGGACAGACACTACACAGGTAGGACAGACATAGTACAGGTAGAACAGAACCCACACAGGTAGGACAGAGACCTCAGAGTAGGACAGACATCACACAGGTAGGACAAACATAGTACAGGTAAGACAGACATAGTACAGGTAGGACAGACACTGCACAGGTAGGACAGACACTGCACAGGTAGGACAGACATAGTACAAGTAGGACAGACATAGTACAGGTAGGACAGACATAGTACAGGTAGGACAGACACTGCACAGGTAGGACAGACACTGCACAGGTAGGACAGACACTGCACAGGTAAGACAGACACTGCACAGGTAAGACAGACACTGCACAGGTAGGACAGACATAGTACAGGTAGGACAGACATAGCACAGGTAGGACAGACACTACACAGGTAGGACAGACATAGTACAGGTAGGACAGACATAGTACAGGTAGAACAGAACCCACACAGGTAGGACAGAGACCTCAGAGTAGGACAGACATCACACAGGTAGGACAAACATAGTACAGGTAGGACAGACATAGTACAGGTAGGACAGACATAGCACAGGTAGGACAGACATAGCACAGGTAGGACAGACATAGTACAGGTAGGACAGACATAGTACAGGTAGGATAGACATAGCACAGGTAGGACAGACATAGCACAGGTAGGACAGACATAGTACAGGTAGGACAGACATAGTACAGGTAGGATAGACATAGCACAGGTAGCACAGACATAGTATAGGTAGGACAGAACCCATACAGGTAGGACAGAACCCATACAGGTAGGACAGACACTGGAGACATAGGACAGAGACCACAGAGTAGGACAGACATCACACAGGTAGGACAGACATTCGACAGGTAGGACAGACACTCGATAGGTAGGACAGACATCACACAGGTAGGACAGACCCTGGACAGGGTCTATCAGTGCAGTCACAACACAAAGTTGGCTCTCTCTTGGACATGGTGATAACATTTGTGACCATTTCCTCTTCTTTGTGTCATTTTGAAGGTTTGTATGGTCATTGGTGATGCGGCCAATGGCAGTGCAGTACTTATTGTCAGGTCTACAGACAATTGCTCAGATTTGGGGATTCTTACCTGTTCAGGTGAAGGATACTACGTGACAATCTTTACTGTACCAGAATGGTGTCCCCTGTGTGGTGGTGTCCCCTGTGTGGTGGTGTCCCCTGTGTGGTGGGATCTGTGTCTGGAGGTGGCCCTCAGTACATGGCGGATGGGTTAGTCCCCTGTCACTCGGTCAGTTGTCACCCTGGGTCCGACTGTCCAGCACACTACTATCTCAGCCAAAGCTGCTGATGCAGGATAGTAGGAGGGAAGAGTGACCCCCCCCCCACACCATCCTCCTCCCCCACATGACAGCAATGTGTCAGTTACACAATGATCCAAATTGTCACCCTTCTGCTGGTTTACACATTAAACACCAAATTGCATCTCACATCTGCTACATTCCAAAACAATTTAACCCCTCCATGTTCTGAACAAATCACAGTTCACCTCGGACTCACTGAGAAAAGTTTGTCGTAAACTATTTCTTACAGGAGAGATGAGACTTCTTATTTGGTAGAATGGTGAAGGCGACGGCTTTTTATTATCAAGCAGACAAATATTAAGGTAGAACTACACTAACCAGATATGGAGGTGGGCTTCAGGGACTGAAATACTCCTCCTGGAGAAAATGCTGCTAAAGGCTGGTATGGCCTGGAGCCTAGGCACGGGGGTCACATGATCAGAGAGGGGGCGGAGCAGAGGGCAACTTTTTTTCTGTAGTACTGTCTGAAGAAAGGACCCCGAAAATGATCTGTATTTTACATTTATATTTTGCCACTTGCCTACCTACACTTCTCTCATGTAACAAACGTCCCCTCCCGCTGCTTCTGAAAGCGATCCAGCGGCTAATGAGTTGCTCGGACCATTTTTATGAGAAAGGCAGCTGGCAGCTAAAAAAAAAAAAAAAATACCAGGAGTTATGGATGATATTTTCAGCCATAACCTGGGTAAACCACTTGCAAACCATAACGTATATATACGTATTAAAATAAGTCAGGGTGGATTAACATAATGGAGCTGCTGCTCCAGGCCCCTTCCTTAAGATAGGCCCAGCCCAATGATGTGAGTGAGTCCCGAATGCTGTCCAGCCCAGCTCTGTGTGCGGTATACATGTGACAGATATGTAAATCTCAGGGGTATCGATATGTAAATTGTAAGAGCATTCATAGGTATATCAGACTCCCTGAGCCCCAGTCCATCATCACCTTTGCTGACTGATGGCGACATTGGGGGGGAAGTACAACAAGCCCTGCCTGCCCCCCCCCCCCCACCCCGTCACTGAGACTGCCACCAGCCTTGGAGGGCAAACATGATCAAAGAGGGGGGTTGGAGGGGGGGCGGGGGTGCAAAGATGAGCATATGGTGTACTGAGAGGAGGTGGATAAAGATGCAGAGATTAGCAGAGAGGCAGGGAAGATTTTTTTTTTTTTTAGTAAATACCCCTATTACATGGTTGGTTAGTGTAAAGCTCCATTCACATCATGCAGAAGTGACAGAGTGCACACGTTCCTATGCATCGCGTATCGGGCAGCCACTCTCACTCTTACCGCAATGTGGCTCCACCCATAGTTCAACGCGGTGCACTATGTGTGCCACATTACTGCCCTATTAAAACTACCCAAAAGGCACCCACTCTCTCACCCCTCCCTCTCTCTCTCTCACCCTTCCCTCTCTCTCACCCCTCTCATCCCCCCTCTTTCTCACCCCCTCTCTCTTTATCACCCTTCCTCTCTGTCAGCCCCATCTCTCTCATCCTTCCTCTCACCCCCCTCTCTTTCTCTTTCACCCCCCCTCTCTCTCTTTCACCCCCATCTCTCCTCTCTCTCACCCCTCCTCTCCGTCAGCCCCTGTCTCTCTCATCCCTCCCTTTCTCTCTCCCCCCCTCTCTCTCTCTCTCTCCCCCCTTTCTCCCTCTCCCCCCCTCTCCCCCCCTCTCTCTCTCTCTCCCCCCTCTCTCCCCCCCCTCTCTCTCACCCCCTCTCTCTCTCACCCCCTCTCTCTCTCACCCCTCAACCTTCCTCTCTCTCATCCTTCCTCTTACCACCCCCTCTCTCTCATTCTATCTCTCTCTCACCCCCCTCTGCAGGGGCGCACAGACCATTCGGGCACTCGGGCACTGCTCGAGGGCCCCATGCCACTAAGGGGCCCCATCAGGGCTGACTCAATAAAACCAGGGACAGTATGTAAAAATCTGTGTTTTTTTAAAAAAATCCCAAGATTATAGCTGGCCCGCCTCTCCAGTACCTTTTCAGTGTGTGTATTCTGCGTGTGTATACTGTATGTGTATATTATGTGTCTGTGTGTGTATACTGTATGTGTGTGTATACTGTGTGGCCCCATAATCTATTGCCTGTGGGCCCCATAATCTCCTATTGCCCAGGGGCCCCATAATCTTCTCCTATTGCCTGGGGGCCCCATAATCTCCTATTGCCCGGGGGCCCCTTGAGTTGTCAGTCCGCCCCTGCCCCTCTGTCTCTTACCCCCAACTCCCCTCTCTCTCAAGCTTCCTCTCTCTCAGCCCCTGTCTCTCTCACCCTTTCATTTTTCTCACCCCTCTCTATTTAATTTGTATAAAGATTTAGTTTGTTTTAACAAAAAAATGTTTGCATTTTCATTTTATTTATTTCTATATAAAGGCCCTCCACAATCCTCAGCACCAGGCCCAAAAAGCTCTTAATCTAGCCCTGAATTAAGTTTAACTGTTTGCCGACCACCCGCTGTCATTTGATGGCGGCTGAATCGCTGTCCTGTACGGCGGCCACTTTAAGGGGTATAGGGAGCGCACCCCCTCTCTCTTTCACCCCCTCTCTGACCCTTCCTCTCTCTCTCCCCCCTCCCACCCTTCCTCTCTGTCAGCCTCATCTCTCTCATCCTTTCCCTTTCTCTCTCACCCCCCTCCCACCCTTCCTCTCTCTCTCTCACCCCCCTCCCACCCTTCCTCTCTCTCTCTCACCCCCCTCCCACCCTTCCTCTCTCTCTCTCTCACCCCTCTCCCGCCCTTCCTCTCTCTCTCTCTCCCACCCCTCTCCCACCCTTCCTCTCTCTCTCTCTCTCTCTCTCTCTCACCCCTCTCCCACCCTTCCCCTCTCTCTCACCCCTCTCCCACCCCTCCTCTCTCTCTCTCTCTCTCTCTCTCACCCCTCCCACTTTTCCTCTCTCTCTTTTTCACCCCTCTCCCACCCTTCCTCCCTCCCTCTCTCTCTCTCTCTCTCTCTCTCTCACCCCTCTCTCACCCCTCTCCCACCCTTCCTCTCTCTCTCTCTCTCTCTCTCTCTCTCTCTCACCCCTCCTCTCTCTCTCTCTCTCTCTCTCTCTCTCTCTCTCTCTCACCCCTCTCCCACCCTTCCTCTCTCTCTCTCTCACCCCTCTCCCACCCCTCCTCTCTCTCACCCCTCCCACTTTTCCTCTCTCTCTCTCACCCCTCTCCCACCCTTCCTCCCTCTCTCTCTCTCTCCCCTCTCCCACCCTTCCTCTCTCTCTCTCACCCCTCTCCCACCCTTCCTCCCTCTCTCTCTCCCACCCTTCCCCTCTCTCTCTCTCCCCTCTCCCACCCTTCCTCTCTCTCTCACCCCTCTCCCACCTTCCCCTCTCTCTCACCCCTCTCCCACCTTCCCCTCTCTCTCACCCCCTCCCACCCTTCCTCTCTCTCTCTCTCTCTCTCTCTCTCTCTCTCTCTCACCCCTCTCCCACCCTTCCTCTCTCTCTCTCTCTCTCTCTCTCTCACCCCCCCACCCTTCCTCTCTCTCTCTCACCCCTCTCCCACCCTTCTTCTCTCTCTCTCTCTCTCTCTCTCTCACCCCTCTCCCACCCTTCCTATCTCTCTCTCACCCAACTCCCACCCTTCCTCTCTCTCTCTCACCCAACTCCCACCCTTCCTCTCTCTCTCTCTCTCTCTCTCTCTCTCTCTCACCCCTCTCCCACCCTTCCTATCTCTCTCTCACCCAACTCCCACCCTTCCTCTCTCTCTCTCACCCAACTCCCACCCTTCCTCTCTCTCTCTCACCCCTCTCCCACCCTTACTCTCTCTCTCACCCCTCTCCCACCCTTCCTCTCTCTCCCCTCTCTCTCTCCCTCCCACCCTTCCTCTCTCTCTCCCTCTCTCTCTCTCACCCCCCTCCCACCCTTCCTCTCTCTCTCTCTCTCTCACCCCTCTCCCACCCTTCCTCTCTCTCTCTCACCCCCTCCCACCCTTCCTCTCTCTCTCTCACCCCTCTCCCACCCTTCCTCTCTCTCTCTCACCCCTCTCCCACCCTTCCTCTCTCTCTCTCACCCCCTCCCACCCTTCCTCTCTCTCTCTCTCTCTCTCTCTCACCCCCTCCCACCCTTCCTCTCTCTCTCTCTCTCTCTCTCTCTCTCTCACCCCCTCCCACCCTTCCTCTCTCTCTCTCTCTCTCTCTCTCTCTCACCCCCTCCCACCCTTCCTCTCTCTCTCTCTCTCTCTCTCTCTCTCTCACCCCCTCCCACCCTTCCTCTCTCTCTCTCTCTCTCTCTCTCTCTCTCACCCCTCTCCCACCCTTCCTCTCTCTCTCTCTCACCCCTCTCCCACCCTTCCTCTCTCTCTCTCACCCCCTCCCACCCTTCCTCTCTCTCTCTCTCTCACCCCCTCCCACCCTTCCTCTCTCTCTCTCTCTCTCTCTCTCTCACCCCCTCCCACCCTTCCTCTCTCTCTCTCTCACCCCTCTCCCACCCTTCCTCTCTCTCTTTCTCTCTCACCCTTCCTCTCTCTCTAATGCTTCCTCTCTCTCAGCCCCTGTCTCTCTCACCCTTTCATTTCTCCCACCCCTCTCTCTCACCCCCCTCTCTATTTAATTTGTATAACGATTTAGTTTGTTTTAACTAAACATTGTTTGCATTTTCAATTTATTTCAATAAAATGCCACAATCCTCAGCACCAGGTCGCAAAACACCGTAGATGTACGGCGGCCGCTTTAAGGGGTATAGGGGGAGCGCACCCACCACGGTGCTGAGGAGCCAATGTACATGCCCCGCAGCCGCGATGTCCACTGGGCACCCGCCATCGCTCCTGACAGAGCCAGCCAGAACAAGCATCTGTGTGTGTAAACACACAAATCCACGTTCTGGCAGGGGAGAGGGGACAGATCGTGTGTTCCTAGTATATAGGGGGGGTGGCAGTGCCACCCCCCCTACAGTTAGAACACACTGAGGGAACACATTTAACCCTTTGATCACCCCCTAGTGTTAACCCCTTCCCTGCCAGTGAAATGTATACAGTAATCAGTGGTTATTTATAGCTCTGATCGCTGTATAAATGTCAGTGGTCCCAAAAGAGTGTCCGAGGTGTCTGATCAGTCCGCCGCAATGTCGCAGTCCTGATAAAAATCATAGATCTCCGCCATTACTAGTAAAAAAAAAAAAAGTAATAATAATAAAAATGCCATAAATCTATTACCTATTTTGTAGACGCTATAATTTTTGCAAAACCATTCAATATACGCTTATTGCAATTTTTTTACCAAAAATATGTAGAAGAATACATATCGGCCTAAATTGAGGAAGACATTTTTTTTTTTAATTGGGATATTTATTATAGCAAGAAGTTAAAAAAAAATTGTGTTTTTTTTTCAAAATGGTCAGTCTTTTTTTGTTTATAACGCAAAAAATAAAAACCACAGAGGTGATCAAATACCACCAAAAGAAAGCTCCAGTTGTGGGAAAAAAGGTCGTCAATTTTGTTTGGGTACAGCGTCCCACGACCGCGCAATTGTCAGTTAAAGCGACGCAGTGCCGTATCGCAAAAAATGGCCTGGTCAGGAAGGGGGGTAAAGCCTTCCGGGGCTGAAGTGGTTAATTTTACTTTTAGTTTAAGGATGTGATAGTTTCATTTTCAGGTCTCTCACTTTGGTGGATGTTACATTTTGTGGAGGATGTAGATGTGTACTTACAGCTACCACTAACATAAATCAAACATATTGTAGCCTTGAAAGAGTTAAACTCGGAGGCAAGTTAAATGGGGGGGCAACTTCCACTGAAAATCCATCATCTAGAGGCTCCCACCTAAATGTTTCGTCTAGAACTGAGTAAGCTTTGATTTCACATAAACTTTTTTCCCCCTGTTTTTCTTTTCCTTGCCTTCATGTTTTTTTTAATTTGGATTATAATAGAGCTGATATACCCCCATGATCTTTAAAATCACATCTATATTAACCATTTCCCCCGGGATTCACGTTATATGACGTTGGGGACTTGAAGTGGCGATATCTGAATGATGGTTGCAGCTGCAGGCATCGTCCATTCATTCTTTTCAGCCGGCGATTTCCTGCACAGTAAAAACAATTGTTCCGCCTCTTGATTGTTTTTACAGGTGGTAGGAGGGGACATCCCCCACCCCCCTCCCGCCGCCCTCCGGTGCTTCTCCAATCTTGCCCGTGCGATCAGCACCCACCGGCAGGCGAAAGTTTACCATAGAGATGACCGAGGACCAGATGGTCCCCCCGGTCATCTCTATGACTGTTGGAGACTGGGCGCGACGTTATGACGTCACTCCTGGCCCTGGCAGTTTGTAAACACTGTATTTGGCTGGAAAGCCTGAGATCGGTTAATTTTTTTTTTTATCTCAGGCTTTTTCAGCCTAGAGGAGAGATGTGGGGTCCTTTAGACCCCACGTCTCTCTGTAAAGATGTAAAGAGGACCTGTCATGCCCTATTCCTATTACAAGGGATGTTTACATTCATTGTAATAGGAATAAAAGGGATTAAAAAAAAAAAGGAAAGTGTAATAAATAAATAAAAATAAAATAAAAATGTGCAATAAAATAAACAATAAAAAAAAAATAAAACTTTTCGCACACAAAAGCGACGGCATACATAGGTCGTGCCCGCATATGTAAACGACATTCAAACCACACATGTGAGGTATTGCCGCAAACGTGGGAATGAGAGCAATATTTCTAGCCCAAGACCTTTTCTGAAACTCTAAACTGGTAATCTGTAAAAAAAAAAAAAAAAAAATGTTAAAGTATCGCCTATTTTTAAGTACCAAAGTTTGGCGCCATTACACAAGTGTGCGCAATTTTAAAGCGTGACATGTTAGGCATCTATTTACTCAGAGAAGCATGATATCTCACATTATAAAAATAAAATAAAATAAATAAGTCGGGCTAACTTTGATTTTTTTTTTTTAATTCATGAAAGGGTTTTTTCCCCCCCAAAACAATAAAAAAATTGCATTTGAAAAATTGCTGTGCAAACACGGTGCGACACAAAAAGCTGCAACAATCGCCATTTTATTCCCTAGGGTCTCTGCAAAAAAAAAAAAAAAAATATATATATATATATATATATATATATATATATATATATATATATATATATATCCTGTTTCCCCGAAAATAAGACCTAGCGTGATTGTCGGTGATGGCTGCAATATAAGCCCTACCCCCCAAATAAGCCCTACCCTGTTTCCCCGAAAATAAGCCCTACCCTGAAAATAAGGCCTACAAGGACTTTAACTAGGGCTTATTTAGGGGGTAGGACTTATATTGCAGCCATCACCTACAATCATGCTAGGTCTTATTTTCGGGGAAACAGGGTATATATATATATATACATACATATACATATTACCAAACATATTATATATAATGTTTGGGGGTCCTCAGTAATTTTCTATGTAGGAGAGAAGTGTCAGAATTAGCTTGGGAGGCAAGTGGTTAAACAGGTTTGTCATTATAAAAATGGTCTTCAATTCCTAACCCTTTCGCTACCAGAGCCATTTTTGCACACCTTAAAAAAAAAAAAAAATGTAGGCCTGAAGATCACATAAAAGCCCCAAACATTATTTATTTTCTAAATTCAGACACCCTAGACAATAAAATAGTGGAAGCTCCAATTTTTTACGTCACGCGATATTACTGTAAAAAGGTCTAGGAAACACAAAATTTCAGTAAAATAAAAAAAATGCATTAAAGTTAAACTTAGGGTACACAAACGCAATAAATTACCCAATTTTATGTTAAAATATAAAAAAAGACAAGGTTGCGCCGAGTAAATAGATACCCAACATGTCAAACCTTAAATTTGTGTGCGCCCGTGAAATGGTGACCAACATCAGTACCCTGTATTTTCTATAGGGGACACTTTAAAAGCCCCCTACAGGTCATCAATTAAACCTTGCAGAGGAAGTCTGGTGTTTGAAGTATTGCTCTCACTCCTGCGTGCACAGCGATATGTAACATGTGTACTGCAATCGATGTTTTCATGCGTAGCCGCCCCCCCCCCCCGACGCATGCGTTTGCACTTGTGTGTAGATGTGAAGTCGGGTGGCCTCAACATTTTTTGGAGGGGGTATTTTATGTGCTTGGGTGCAACTTAAATTTTTTGCAAGAAAAAATAAATAAATTTTTTTTGCTTAACTTTTTTTTTCCCATCCATATGTGATGATTTTTTGGTGACAGGTACTCTTTAACGGGACATCCGATGGTCTTTTCTCTGCTGAATGTAATGCAATGCATTCTTTCCCAGCCATGCTGGCCAGGGGAGGCTGACCGGTGCACCAGGAAGTGACGTCAAATGACAGGAGCACCCGGAAGTGACGTCACACACGTCACTTACGGGTCAGCAAGAAGAAGGGGGGGAGAGTTCTCTCCCCCTTACCCAGCCACACCCGCTGTGCCGGTCAACTTCCTGTTATAGGGTGACAACCCTCTGTCCCTTCCTTCCGATTGTGCTCCAGCGTTGTCACTCAGTCACATTCCCCCCTAGCAAGAGACTGCAAGCAGCCAGGCAGACACACATTGCACAGCGAGGGTCCTCTGTTGTCACCACCAGGAAACGTTGGAACAGGTTAAGCTACCCAAAAAAAAAAAAGATACCAATGGCATTTTATAAAAATAAAATAGTTTATGTCGCCGGAGCTCCCTGGGCCTCTCTCTAGTCCCGCCACTGGACATTAAAATTCACATTCTGTCAAAGATTTGTCAGATGCCGAGCATTCAGCACAGGAATGTTACATGGAATCCTTTCAGGCGCGTGTAAAGTAAAACTAAAGTCAATCATTAAAATCTCATATATGAACTTTAACACGTGAATGTCTTTTCAAAAGTCATTTTAAAAATCGAATCTTTTAAAGCCTTCACATTTCAGTAAAGTAACCCCTGGTGATCCTGCTGTGAAGGTCCTTGTTGAGGAACTTCCTGGTTAAGGTTGACAACTGCCTCCTGGTTGATCCCCCTGCGTTGTCACTACGTCACATGTGCCCCCTGGTGGTGACTGCAGGCGGTTGTGTCAGCAACATTCGGTGTTGGTCCCACCATTGGCACCAACAGGAAGCATGTCCAGATGTGTCACCCGCGCCATAGTACATGGAGACAAGGGGAAGAGTTGCCAACCATCTATTTATTTTACAAACTGTCTGTGAAAAAAACAAAACAAAAAAAAAGAAAAAAAAAAGAAAAAAAACTAACCTGTCCATTAATGTCCAAAATGTATTTCAAACAACTGATCCTGATCCAGTTGTAGAGATGAATACCTGCAGTCTTGCACATATACACTATATACAGTATCTCACAAAAGTGAGTACACCCCTCACATTTCTGTAAATCGTTTCTTCTATCTTTTAATGTGACAACACTGAAGAAATGACACTTGTCTACAATGTAAAGTAGTGAGTGTACAGCTTGTATAACAGTGTAAATTTGCTGTCCCCTCAAAATAACTCAACACACAGCCATTAATGTCTAAACCGCTGGCAACAAAAGTGAGTACACCCCTAAGTGAAAATGTCCAAATTGGGCTCCATTAGACATTTTCCCTCCCCCGGTGTCATGTGACTCATTGGTGTTACAAGGTCTCAGGTGTGAATGGGGAGCAGGTGTGTTAAATTTGGTGTTATCGCTCTCACTCTCTCATACTGGTCACTGGAAGTACAACATGGCACCTCATGGCAAAGAACTCTCTGAGGATCTGAAAAAAGAATTGTTGGTCTACATAAAGATGGCCTAGGCTATAAGAAGATTGCCAAGACCCTGAAACTGAGCTGCAGCACGGTGGTCAAGACCATACAGCGGTATAACAGGACAGGTTCCACTCAGAACAGGCCTCACCATGGTCGACCAAAGAAGTTGAGGTCACGTGCTCAGCATCATATCCAGGAGGTTGTCTTTGGGAAATAGATGTATGAGTGCTGCCAGTATTGCTGCAGAGGTTGTAGGGGTGGGGGGTCAGCCTGTCAGTGCTCAGACCATACGCCGCACAATGCATCAAATTGGTCTGCATGGCTGTCATCCCAGAAGGAAGTCTCTTCTAAAGATGATGCACAAGAAAGCCTGCAAACAGTTTGCTGAAGACAAGCAGATTAAGGACATGGATTACTGGAACCATGTCCTGTGGTCTGATGAGACCAAGAAAAACTTATTTGGTTCAGATGGTGACAAGCGTGTGTGGGGGCAACCAGGTGAGGAGGACAAAGACAAGTGTGTCTTGTCTACAGTCAAGCATGGTGGTGGGAGTGTCATGGTCTGGGGCTGTATGAGTGCTGCCGACACTGGGGAGCTACAGATCATTGAGGGAACCATGAATACCAACATGTACTGTGACATACTGAAGCCGAGCATGATCCCCTCCCTTCAGAGACTGGGCCACAAGGCAGTTTTCCAACATGATAACCACCCCAAACACACCTCTGAGACGACCACTGCCTTGCTAAAGAAGCTGAGGGTAAAGTTGATTGACTGGCCAAGCATGTCTCCAGACCTAAACCCTATTGATCATCTGTGGGACATCCTCAAACGGAAGGTGGAGGAGCGCAAGGTCTCTAACATCCACCAGCTCTGTGATGTCATCATGGAGGAGGGGAAGAGGACTCCAGTGACAACCTGTGAAGATCTGGTGACCTCCATGTCCAAGAGGGTTAAGGCAGTGCTGGAAAATAATGGTGGCCAGACAAAATATTGACACTTTGGGCCCAATTTGGAGATTTTCACTTAGGGGTGTACTTACTTTTGTTGCCAGCGGTTTAGACATTAATGGCTGTGTGTTGAGTTATTTTGAGGGGACAGCAAATTTACACTGTTATACAAGCTGTACACTCACTACTTTACATTGTAGCAAAGTGTCATTTCTTCAGTGTTGTCACATGAAAAGAGATAGAGAGAGATTATATATATATATACACACACACACATTTTTATTTTTTATTTTTTTATTTAACCACTTCACACAAATCCCGTACATCGCTACTTTGACGCTAAATACCGGGATTATGGCAGCAGCTAGCTGCCATAACCCTGGTATTTGTGGGAACGGCGTGCGTTTCTATTTAGGATAAAAGTGGTCTCCGCGGCGGATTCGCCGCAAGATCATTTTAGCAGGGGGGAGAGGTGCCCACCCCCCTCCTGGTGTGCTCCGGTCGTCTCCGCCGCTTACCGGACGCGCCGGTAGCGTTGGAGAGGATTGGGTCCTCTCCCATGGATGCCTGGCTGCCGACTGAGGGGAAGATGGCCCCCGCTCGGCTCCATGGCATGGGAGGGCAGAAACGAGGTCAAATGTCCCTTCCACCCATAGCTCTTAAAAAGGAAAAAAAAAAAAATCTTTTTTACTATTGCATTTAAGTGTAAATATGAGAAGTGAGATCTTTTTGACCCCCCAGATCTCATATTTAAGAGGTCCTGTCACGCTTTTTTTCTATTACAAGGGATGTTTATATTCCTTGTAATAGGAATAAATGTGACCCAAAGAAAAAAGAACTGTGTCAAAATAAAAAATTTAAGTAAAATAAATAAGAAAAAAAAAGTTTTAAAGCGCCCTGTCCCAACAAGCTCGCGCGCAGAAGCAAACGCATACGTGAGTCGCGCCCGTATATGAAAACGGTCTTCAAACCACACATGTGAGGTATCTCCGCGATCATTAGAGCGAGAGAAATAATTTGAGCACAGGACCTCCTCTGTAACGCAAAACTGGTAACCTGTAGAAATTTTTAAACATCGCCTATGGAGGTTTTTAAGGGTAAAATTTTGAAGCGTGACATGTTGGGTATCAATTTACTCGGCGTAACATTATCTTTCACAATATAAAAAAAAAAAAATTGGGCTTACTTTACTTTTGTCTTACTTTTATTCAATAAAAGTGTATTTTTTCAAATAAAAGTGCGCTTGTGAGACCGCTGCGCAAATACGGTGTGACAGAAAGTATTGTAATGACCGCCATTTTATTCTCTAGGGTGTTAGAAAAAAAAATATATGATGTTTTTGGGTTCTAAATAATTTTCTAGCAAAAAAAATATTTTTGGACTACAGTGCCTTGAAAATGTATTCATACCCCTTGAAATTTTCCACATTTTGTCATGTTACAACCAAAAACGTAAATATTTTATTGGGATTTTATGTGATAGACCAACACAAAGTGGCACATAATTGTGAAGTGGAAGGAAAATGATAAATGATACAAATAAATATGTGAAAAGTGTGGGGGGGGGTACATTTGTATGGCGCCCCCCGGAGTCAATACTTTGTAGAACCCCCTTTCTCTACAATTACAGCTGCAAGTCTTTTTGGGGATGTCTCTACCAGATTTGCACATCTAGAGAGGGACATTTCTGCCCATTCTTCTTCTTTGTAAAATATCTCAAGCTCTGTCAGATTGGATGGAGAGCGTCTGTGAACAGCGATTTTCAAGTCTTGCCACAGATTCTCAATGTGATTTAGGTCTGGACTGTGACTGGGCCATTCTAACACATGAATATGCTTTGATCTAAACCATTCCATTGTAGCTCTGGCTGTATGTTTCGGGTCGTTGTCCTGCTGGAAGGTGAACCTCCGCCCCAGTCTCAAGTCTTTT
>NC_133325.1:798878135-798975635 GCF_042186555.1 Aquarana catesbeiana
ACCATTTTATTATTTTATTCTAATATTTATGTATTTTTATTTATTCGTATATTTTTTAATTTGCTATATTGTGTGTGTATATATATATTTATTTATATCTATATTTATATTGTGTATAATATGGTTCCTGTGTATTTGATGTATGTTCTTTTCTTTAGCATTGTACTCAATCATGGATGGTTTTTAAAAATATATCAGTGGAAATTCCATCCACGATATCTCTTTAAGCGTTTCGTCAGCGATGGCCTCGTCTCCCTTTGCCACAGCCCCCCTGGCACACGCGGCCGCTCCACCCAGTCCACCAATGTTCACCTACCTGCCTATGGGCTCCGGATCCAGCAGGACAGGCTTGCAGGAGAGGGTCCCGTCCCCCCTCCCCCCCTTTCTCTGTGCAAAGTTCACAGGAGGAAAACTTTCACCCAACAGATGGATCCAAAAAAAACAAACGCAAGGTTGGAGCCGCCACCACCGTTTCCCTTCTTTTTTCTTTTTAGGTGAACAAACAGTCCAGCTTAACCCCGTGCTGACCTCTGGCTTTGTGTAGGCTGAGGGGAGTGCTTTGTGTTACGACAAGCGCACTGCGGCCCCAGCTGGAGGGTGGTGGTAGGTGGTGTGGGGGCTCGGCTGGGAGAGGGGTAACCCTTTACTGCTGGGTCTTCCCTTCATTTTACAGCGTGGACCGCGGAAGACGACGCCAGAACATTTCCAACTTTCCCAAAAAAAAAAAAATCCCACCTGAACGGGACCCACTTCTTTTAAGATATACAGTGGGGGGGAAAATAATGATTTGATCCCCTACAGATTGTGTAAGTTTGCCCACTTACAAAGAAATGAAGGGTCTATCATTTTTATCATAGGTGTGTTTTATAGGGTTAGAGACAGAATATCAACCAAAAATCCAGAAAAAAAAACACAATACAAAATTTTATAAATGGAGTTGCAGTTCAGTGAGTAAAATAAGTGTTTGATCCTCAAGCAGAACATGACTTAGTTCTTGGTGGAGAAACCCCTTGTTGGCGAGCACAGAGGTCAGACGTTTCTTGTAGATGGTGACCAGGTTTTGCAGACATCTCAGGAGGGATTTTGGTCCACTCTTACTTTGCAGATCTTCTCTAAATCCTTAAAGTTTCTTGTCTGTCTCTTGGCAACTCGAAGTTTCCGCTCCCTCCATAAATTTACTGTAGGATTAAGGTCTGGAGACTGGCTAGGCCACTCCATGACCTTAAAATGCTTCTTCTTGAGCCACTTCTTTGTTGCCTTGATGGTATGTTTTGGGTCATTGTCATGCTGGAAGACCCATCCACGACCCATCTTCAGTGTTCTGGCTGAGGGAAGAAGGTTCTTATCCAAGATTTTACAATTCACAGGGCTGGGTTCGGCCCCTCCTTCTCTGAGCTGGCCGCTCAGCTGTCGGCTAATTGCCAGCTCCTATCTCTACACAGTTAATCAGCTGTTGATGATATCCTGCTCGTCAGTCCTGCCTACTTAAGCCGTTCAGCCCAGTGATCTCTGCCTTCGCCTTGGTCAACATCACAGAGACTATCTCCTCTGGCCCCTTTTTAAAAGACTTGCTTTGCTGACATCCCCTTCTGGCTCCACATCCCGCTTGCTGTTCCACTACATTGATCCCCTAATTTCTGGCTTGGCTGACTATGCGTTCCAGGTTACTGAACTCTGGCTATGTTTGACTACGTTTGTTCTTTTTACTTTTATTATTACACAAGTGTGATTTAACTGTACTTCTGTCTTGGTCTGATTTCATGGTTTCTGACAATACATGACCCCCGTCCATTGGCCCCCTCAATGCGGCAAAGTCGGCCTGTACCTTTACCAGAGAAACAGCCCCAAACCATCATGTTTCCACCTCCATGCTTGACTGTAGGGATGGTGTTCTTAGGGTCATAGTCAGCATTTTTCTTGATTGGGTTTCATCAAGTAAATTAGATACCAAACATGTCAAGGCTTAAAATTTCACACCAGTGGAATTACAAAAAAAAAAGAAAGAAAAGGACAGTACCTAAAATTCTCCCATAGGCAATGCTTTAAAAGTCTTTACAGGTACACATCAGTTTAGAGTTAACCGTGAATTACGGCCTAAATGCCCCGTACACACGATCGGATCTTCCGACAACAAATGTTGGATGCGAGCTTGTTTTTCATAAAGTCCGACCGTGTGTATGCTCCATCGAACATTTGCTGTTGGAATTTCCCGCCCACAAATGTTTGAGAGCAGGTTCTCAAATTTTCTGCCAACAAAACTTGTTTGTCGGAATTTCCGATTGTGTGTACACAAGTCCCGTCGCACAAAAGTTCTACGCATGCTCTGAATCAAGCAGAAGGAGCCGCACTGGCTATTGAACTTCCTTTTTCTCGGCTCGTTGTAACGTTTTGTACGTCACCGCGTTCTCACGTTCGGAATTTTGGGCCATCTTTTGTGCGACTGTGTGTATGCAAGACAAGTTGGAGCCTTCGAAAAAAAAATCCACGGTTTTGTTGTCGGAAAATATGATCGTGTGTACGGGGCACTAGAATTATTGCAGTCACTCTGACGTTCGCATAGCGCAATTGATATTTACATACACATGCCCGTCCTATGATGTGCTTTTTATATGGGGTGTTTGTGGTGGTGACAGGGGTGATTTCATTTTTTTTTTTTATTATTTTATATATTCCCCCCACCCCTTTTAATTTTTTTCATCTTTATTGCTATGACAAAGTGGCTAAAAAGTCTCGTATGTGATAGCATGGGCAGGTGACAGGTCCTCTTTATAGAGACTGTGGGGGCCCTTAAATGGGCTTCGGCTTCAAGGGTGGTAGTGTTTTTTTTTTTTTTTTCTATTTTCCATAGGTAAGGGTTTTTTTTTTAGCTTAGGTAGCTCAAAGCGGAGCATTCACTGGTCACCAACCATCTGTCCTTGGAGCTGTCTTTTGTTTGCAGTATATTGCTGAATCATTTGAAAGGAAAAAAAAAAAGTGTGAAAACAATATGCGCCTAATCCACCTGACATTATATGACTCAATGGTACAAACCTGATCTGTTACCTGTAGTCCCACAGACATGCAAGGCTGACCTGGTACTTGTAGTTCTGCAAACACGTGGTTGGTTCCTACCTGCTTGTTGCACAAAGCTGGGAGCTATGGGGGCCACCCTGCATTACCTGATGATTAATATAGCCGGCTCAATGGCCAGATCCTGTCCAGCCTCTCCACCATACATTGGCTATTCTTCAGAACATCTTCCTAGTCCCCGTTACTGCATTTCACCGGCACCCCAGTGTCCCTAGAGACCCTGGCACTCCAGTCCCTTCTACCAGCACCCCAGTGCTCCTAGAGACTTTTGAACTCCTAACTGTCTAATAACAGCACCCCAATGCTCCCAGAGACCCTTGCATCCTTGCCTGTCTGGTACCAGCACCCCAGTGCTCCTAGAGACCCTTGGACCCCTGCGTGTCTGTGATACCAGCATCCCAGCGCTCCTAGAGACCCTTGGACCCCTGCCTGTCTGTGATACCAGAACCCCAGTGCTCCCAGAGACCCTTGGACCCCTGCGTGTCTGTGATACCAGCACCCCAGTGCTCCTAGAGACCCTTGGACCCCTGCCTGTCTGTGATACCAGCACCCCAGTGCTCCTAGAGACCCTTGGACCCCTGCCTGTCTGTGATACCAGCACCCCAGTGCTCCTAGAGACCCTTGGACCCCTGCTTGTCTGTGATACCGGAACCCCAGTGCTCGTAGAGACCCTTGCACTCCTGCCTGTGATACCAGCACCCCAGTGCTCCTAAAGACTCTTTTCTGTCTGTGATCCAGCTCCCCAGTGCTCCTAGAGACCCTTGGACTCCTGCCTGTCTGTGATACCAGCACCCCAGAGCTCCTAGAGACCCTTGGACCTCTGCCTGTCTGTGATACCAGAACCCCAGTGCTCCTAGAGACCCTTGCACTCCTGTCTGTGATACCAGCACCCCAGTGCTCTTAGAGACCCTTGGACCCTGTGTGTCTGTGATACCAGCGCCCCAGTGCTCCTAGAGACCCTTGGACCCCTGCCTGTCTGTGATACCAGCACCCCAGTGCTCCTAGAGACCCTTGCACTCATGCCTGTGATACCAGCACCCCAGTGCTCCTAGAGACTCTTGTCTGTTTGTGATACCAGCACCCCAGTGTTCCCAGAGACCCTTGCACTCCAGCCTGTAATACCAGCACCCCAGTTCTCCTAGAGGCCGTTGCACTATTGCCTGTCTGATACCAGCACTCCAGTGCCCCTAGGGACCCTTGTACTCCAGCCTCTGATACCAGCACCCCAGTGCTTCCAGAAGCCCTTGCACCCCTCCCTCCCTGTGATACCAGCACCCCAGTGCTCCCGGTGCTTTTTGCTCTTCAGTGCTTTTCAGCACACCATCACCTCCTGGAATTCCTGCGCCCTCTTTGTCTCAAGAGAATTCCTGTATCTGGACAGCTGTATCCTGCCAAGGGGCACAACCTGGGATCCATCTACAGCAAAGCCCATCACCCCTTTATTGGGTGCACTGGTGAATACCTTGGCCCACATGTGCAGGCTACAATCCCAACTTTCCTGCTAGCCCCATAACACTCACATTCACCGCACCCCCCCATCCCCATAGATAGGACAAAAGTTAGGCAAGCACCAGTTAGGCCTATTATCCCTGATTAGAACCATCTTGCTGCTGGTCACTTTTACATTGCTGTATCCTCTGCAGTACCTTATTTCTTGTAGTGAAGTCCCAGCCCCGGGTCTAGCCCCAGCCTGTGCAACTCGTCTCTGGGAAATTTGGGCCTAACCTTGCCGTTTAAGAATTGTCCTGCTGCTGCCAATTTTACCCAGCTGTGTCATCTTATTTCCTGTAATAAAACACCTGCCTGCGCTCATTCTATGTACTGTAGTACATTTCAGCTGATTTGCCCTCATTAACCCGTTCAATACCGGGCATTTTCACCCCCTTCCTGCCCAGGCCAATTTTCAGCTTTCAGTGCTGTCACACTTTGAATGACGATTGTGCGGTCATGCAACACTGTACCCAAATGACATTGAATTTTTTTTAATAACAAAGCTTTCTTTTGGTGGTATTTAATCACCACTGTTTATTTTTTATTTCTTTCTAAACAAACAAGATGACACTGATGGGCAATGATAGGTGGCACTGATGAGCACTTATTGTCAGCACTGATGAGGAAGCACTGTTAGGTGGCACTGATAGGCAGCCCTGATAGGTGGCACTAATGGGCACTGATCATAATTGAATAATTGAAAAATATATAAAGTGATCAAAATATTAAACACAAATAGCAACACAATATGAAAAATCAGAAAAAATGTGCTATGAACCACATAAGGATACTAAATTATTGTAGCAAAAAATATTAAAGTAAAATAAAGAAACCAAAAAACACAGTCCGTGAAAAAATGTGACTTCTGTTATCAACAGTCCTTATTGTAATATATTCCACCCATAGTGACTGAAGACTTTAAAGACATCTTGTGAAAAAATCCACCACCTATGAAGGTATATGATTACCAGAGGTAAGCTGTAATGAAGCCTATGCCAGAAATCCGCTCAATGGGGACATCACCATCTGTCTCAGCAGGGAGGAAAGATCACCCGGGATTCATCGATAATGATTGACTCAGCAATGGAGACCCGAGGAGATAAGAAATACATCCACCATAGTGTAAATCCGTTTGACCAATTTATTAATAAGTAAAGTAGCACACTTACCAAAAAAACAGTTAAAATAGCATGTATAAAATCAGCCGGCCGGCCTGCATACACCCGTTCGTTATGGAGTGGAAACATTGACGTCAGCGCGTCTGCCTTCCGACGTACGTTTCGTCCTATTGGACGTTGTCATAGTTCCTATGACAATAATAAAAGAGCGCTGTGGGGGGCAGGGGGGAGCTGAGGACAGTAATAGGGCACTGTGGGGGCGGGGACCTGAGGACAGTAATGGGGTGCTGTGGGGAGAGCTGAGAACAATAATAGGGTGCAGTGGGGGTGGGGCGGAGCTGAAGACAGTAATAGGGCACTGTGATGGTCGAGCTGAGGACAGTAATGGGTTGTTGGGGATGGAACTGGGGACGGCAATGGGGAGCTGTAAGGGAGGGCAGAGGACAGTAATGGGGTGCTGGGGGGAGAGCTGAGGACAGTAATGGGGTGCTGGGGGGAGAGCTGAGGACAGTAATGGGGTGCTGGGGGGTGAGGGAACCTGGGGACAGTAATGTGGTGCTGTGAGGAAGGGCAGAGGACAGTAATGGGGCGCTATGGGGGAGGAGGGGAGCTGAAGACAGCAATGGGGAGCTGGGGGGGGGGGACCTCAGGGCAGTAATTGGGATGCTGTGAGGGGGGGAGCTGAGGACAGTAATGAGGTGCTGGGGGGGGGGGAACCTCAGGACAGTAATGGGGCACTGGGGGGGGGGGGCTGAGGACATTCATAAGGGCACTGAGGAGTAAGGATGGGCTCAGGCATATTCGCAGCTCCACATGCCCGCGCCCGCCAGGAAGCTGACACCACGCTGCGCTAATCATAGGCAGTGAGACATTTCCCGATCCTCGGCTGCACAGATGCAGCAATGAACAATGATGTATAAATATGAGATAGGGACCTTAGACGTGAAGCACTGCGTACATTTCTGATGTGATATAATTACCTGTAATAAAAAGAAATAAATAAAACATATGATAATAACTGCAGTGTATGAAGTTAAAACAAGAGCAGTACTATAGAGTGACCATTAGATGGCACCCTTGTCATGTCAGTGTGAACCTTTAGGCTCATCTCATGGTCAGCACAGGTAAGTTACACCTGAGGGGGGGGGGGAATTCATGATAATAAGGATCATGATCTCCTATACACACAGTTCTTGCCTAGCTGTGATTGGCCACGTAACAGCCTAGAATAAATATTACCGATCTGTTACCCACCTCTCCTCCTCGGGGCCCTCGCTTCTGTTTCCATCCATCGCTGCCCGTTAATAAATATCTGACTTGCTGTCTGTAAGTGGATTATGGAGAGGATTCTTGCTCTGTGAATGCCATAAATACCCTTTAAAGGTGCGGCTGCCATAATGTGACTTTCTACTGTATAAGTCGGGAGCTAAAGGAACAAGAAGTCCCGGCATAGATTGTAAGCTCTAATGGGCAGGGCCAGCTGATCCCTCTTGTATCGAATTGTATTGTAGCTGTACTGTTTCCATACTTTTTGTAAAGCTGTTGGCACTATATAAATCCTGTATTATAAAATAATAATAATAATGTCCTACAGCCAGGTCCCACCATGTCTTTCAGGTATCTGTGGTCACCTGTATATATAAATATTTGAAGATTGGCCACCAGGGGGAGCTGTGCATCTGACTACTTAACAGATGCTGAGATCAGTATTCAGTATTTAGTTCATTAAAATATTCCCTGGTGATATGGTGCTTATAAACATTGATCAGACTGGAGATAGAGAGATACAAAGTAACATTGTTTATAAACATTGATCAGACGGGAGATAGAGAGATACAAAGTAACATTGTTTATAAACATTGATCAGACTGGAGATAGAGAGATTCAAAGTAACATTGTTTATAAACATTGATCAGACAGGAGATAGATACAATATTGGGTCAACAGGATCTGGTAAGCGCCCCTGGTAACTGAGATGGTGGGTGTCACTGAAGGAGCTTCTACAGATTTTGGTGTTGGAATCCCTAATGAATAATATTTTTCATTAGAGATTGCTGCTTTTTCACTTGGACTTTTTACGTTTTACTTTTTATTTATAATTTATCACGATATTTGTATTGTTGTTTGATCAATGTTTATTGAGGTTTGTTCGCTTTATTTTTAACCAGCGTGGCATTTTTTGGATGGATTTGGATAATGGATTTTGGACTGTGGTTATATTACATGGTTTAGTCGCTGCTGTCACTCACATACACTTAAAGCAATGCAGCCTCCAGTGCTCAGCAATGCAGCCAGCTTCCCTAGTGCCCAGCAATGCAGCCTCACCAGTCACCAGCAATACAGCCTCTCCAGTGCCCAGCAATGCAGCCTCTCCTGTGCCCAGCAATGCAGCCAGCCTCTCCAGTGCCCAGCAATGCAGCCTATCCAGTGCCTAGCAAATCAGCCTCTCCAGTGCCTAGCAATGCAGCCTCTCCAGTGCCCAGCAATGCAGCCTCTCCAATGCCCAGCAATGCAGCCTCTCCAATGCCCAGCAATGCAGCATCTCCAGTGCCCATCAATGCAGCCAGCCTCTCCAATGCCCAGCAATGCAGCCTGCCTCTCCAGTGGCCAACAATGCAGCCTCACCAGTGGCCAGCAATGCAGCCTATCCAGTGGCCAGCAATGCAACCTCTCCAGTGCCCAGCAATTCAGCCTCTCCAGTGCCCAGCAATTCTGCCTCTCCAGTGCCCAGCAATGCAGCCTCACCAGTGCCCAGCAATGCAGCCAGCCCCTTCAGTGCCCAGCAATGCAGCCAGCCTCTCCAGTGCCCATCTATGCAGCCAGCCTCACCAGTGCCTAGCAATGCAAACAGCCTCACCAGTGCCCATCTATGCAGCCAGCCTCACTAATGCCTAGCAATGCAAACAGCCTCACCAGTGCCAAGCAATGCAGCCAGCCTCTCCAGTGCCAAGCAATTCAGCCAGCCCCTCCAGTGCACAGCAATGCAGCCTCCTTAGTGCACAGCAATGCAGCCTCCTTAGTGCCCAGCAATGCAGCATCTCCAGTGCCCAGCAATGCAGCATCTCCAGTGCCCAGCAATGCAGCATCTCCAGTGCCCAGCAATGCAGCATCTCCAGTGCCCAGCAATGCAGCATCTCCAGTGCCCAGCAATGTAGCCAGCCTCTCCAGTGTCCAGAAATGCAGCCTCTCTAGTGCCCAGCAATGAAGCCTCTCCCATGCCCAGCAATGCAGCCTCCTTAGTGCCCAGAAATGCAGCATCTTCAGTGCCCAGCAATGCCAGCCTCTCCAGTGCACAGCAATGCAGCCTCCTTAGTGCCCAGCAATGCAGCATCTCCAGTGCCCAGCAATGCAGCATCTCCAGTTCCCAGCAATGCAGCATCTCCAGTTCCCAGCAATGCAGTATCTCCAGTGCCCAGCAATGTAGCCAGCCTCTCCAGTGTCCAGAAATGCAGCCTCCCTGGTGCCCAGCAATGCAGCCTCTACAGAGCCCCGCAATGAAGCCTCTCCCATGCCCAGCAATGCAGCCTCTTCAGCGCCCAGCAATGCAGCCAGCCTCCCTAGTGCCCATCAATGTAGCCACACCAGTCCACATCAACGCAGCCTCTCCAGTGCCCAGCAATGCAGCCAGCCTCTCCAGTGCCCAGCAATGCAGCCAGCCTCTTCAGTGCCCAGCAATGCAGCTAGCCTCTCCAGTGCTCAGCAATGCAGCCTCTCTAGTGCCCAACAATGCAGCTAGCCTCTCCAGTGCCCAGCAAAGCAGCCTCTCCAGTGCCCAGCAATGCAGCCAGCCTCTCCAGTGCCCAGCAATGCAGCCAGCTTCTCCAGTGCCCAGCAATGCAGCCTCTCCAGTGCCCAGCAATGCAGCTAGCCTCTCCAGTGCCCAGCAATGCAGCCTCTCCAGTGTCCAGCAAAGCAGCCTCTCCAGTGCCCAGCAATGCAGCCAGCTTCTCCAGTGCCCAGCAATTCAGCCAGCCTCTCCAGTGTTCAGAAATGCAGCCTCTCCAGTGCCCAGCAATGCAGCCTCTCCAGTGCCCAGCAAAGCAGCCTCTTCTACTCACCGGCGATCGGAAGCACGGATGGTGCAGGAGGATGGTCGGAGCTCCTGTTACCATCCGCTGTGGCTCACATCCGGACCCCCCCCCACGGGCCGGGTAAATGGCCATGGCGGGCCGTAGTTTGAGGACCCCTAACTTAAAGGTACCACTGATACTAGCGAGGTTTTTGAATTATCTTAACATATAAACATTGATCAGACAGGAGATAGAGCGATACAAAGTAACATTGTTTATAAACATTGATCAGACAGGAGATAGAGAGATACAAAGTAACATTGTTTATAAATATTGATCAGACGGGAGATAGAGAGATACAAAGTAACTCAGACGGGAGATAGAGAGATACAAAGTAACATTGTTTATAAACATTGATCAGATGGGAGAGAGAGAGAGAGAGAGAGAGAGAGGGAGAAAGAGATACAAAGTAACATTGTTTATAAACATTGATCAGACAGGAGATAGAGAGATACAAAGTAACATTGTTTTTAAACATTGATCAGACAGGAGATAGAGAGATACAAAGTAACATTGTATATAAACATTGATCAGACGGGAGATAGAGAGATACAAAGTAACATTGTTTATAAACATTGATCAGACTGGAGATAGAGAGATACAAAGTAACATTGTTTATAAACATTGATCAGACGGGAGATAGAGAGATACAAAGTAAGATTGTTTATAAACATTGATCAGGCAGGAGATAGAGAGATACAAAGTAACATTGTTTATAAACATTGATCAGGCAGGAGATAGAGAGATACAAAGTAGCATTGTTTATAAACATTGATCAGACAGGATATAGATACAATATTGAAACAGAGAATTGATTTGAATTGTCAAGAACTTTGCAATGCTTTGTTATGAATCAAAATTTGAGTGTCATTTTAAATGGCATAAATGAAAGAATAAAATGTGTAGTGTTTGACAGAAACAATAATTATTTTATTATTAGTTTTATTATTATTATTATTTTACTAACACTGATCAAAGTAGAAAAAATATATTTTTTTAATTATTATTTAGTTTTGTTACTTTTTTTTTGTCTGTGGATTGGATAAACAAATCATTGTATATCAATAAAAGAAAGGCTTGCTTGTCTTAAAATGATACATGTATTACTTTGTTATCTTATGTAGCTATTGCTGAATAAACAGGCCCATAGCAGAAATTGATTGATTTGGCCTGTAGGGGGCGCACAGGGGGCGGGAGCTGAACCGGTTGAACCCTTCCTCTAGCCCCCTTTTGGCTGTTTTCTGTTGACCGCTCTCACCCCTGGGCATCCTGGGAATTCGCGGGGCTCTAGTCGCGGGATGTTCAGGTTACAGGATTCAGCCGCTGCGTCTCTTCTTTGATGTGAGCGCCGCCGCCTCTGGGACTTGTACATCACTCATGGAGGCGACACAAACGTCTCAGGTATCGGGGCCCGTGACATCGTCTACGTTGTCACCCTTCCGGGCCAATCACGTCTGCGAGATCAGCGTCTGATAATAGAAAGAAGGAGATCGCGCATTTTATGTGAATGTTTCAAAAAAAATCGAAAGTCATTTTTTTTTTCGAAAACATTTTTATTACAAAAAAAAATAAATAATAAAAAACCAGCCTGGGTACCATGACATTACGTTCGGCGCTGCGTCATGCGTTGGCGCTCAAATAGAATTAGGCCGGTGTTTTGGTTCTCCGCAGCGTCGGCTGTCAGTGCCGGGTTACCCGACGCCCGGAGAAATTAGGATTGGCAGCTTACAAGAAGGATTCCCCTGCGAGGCCCGAGGGCCGATTGAAGCTTGCAGAGGGCGATGAGGGCCGGCGGAGGGCCGAGGCGTCATTTCAAGGCTAATTGTTCAGATTTGGTTGTGAAGGAGACGCGGCGGGGATTATTCAGACCGGAGCGGAAATGAGAACCAGATGAGGGCGGGGGGGGGGGGTGACTTGCGCTGATGGGGTGGTGCACAAGAAATAAAGGATATCAGCTAATTCTGGGGCTGGGGTGACTCCGATGGGGCAACACACAGTCTTTATGGTTGAGGTTTATTTTTTTACTGTTTTATATTTTTATAATCACCCTTTGTGAGCAATAAATCTTCTGGATTATCAACACCAGGATTTGCGGTAATTGGACTAATCCGGCGCTGTAAACTGTTCAACGCACTGCACTGGGGGCACTATTCCTCCCACTGATACCAATGATGGGGCACTATTCCTCCCACTGACACCAATGATGGGGCACTATTCCTCCCACTGACACCAATGATGGGGCACTATTCCTTCCACTGACACCAATGATGGGGCACTATTCCTCCCACTGACACCAATGATGGGGCACTATTCCTCCCACTGACACCAATGATGGGGCACTATTCCTCCCACTGACACCAATGATGGGGCACTATTCCTCCCACTGACACCAATGATGGGGCACTATTCCTCCCACTGACACCAATGATGGGGCACTATTCCTCTCACTGACACCAATGATGGGGCACTATTCCTCCCACTGACACCAATGATGGGGCACTATTCCTCCCACTGATACCAATGATGGGGCACTATTCCTCCCACTGATACCAATGATGGGGCACTATTCCTCCCACTGACACCAATGATGGGCACTATTCCTCCCACTGATACCAATGATGGGGCACTATTCCTCCCACTGATACCAATGATGGGGCACTATTCCTCCCACTAACACCAATGATGGGGCACTATTCCTCCCACTGATACCAATGATGGGGCACTATTCCTCCCACTCACACCAATGATGGGGCACTATTCCTCCCACTGACAACAATGATGGGGCACTATTCCTCCCACTGATACCAATGATGGGGCATTATTCCTCCCACTGATACCAATGATGGGGCACTATTCCTCCCACTGATACCAATGATGGGGCACTATTCCTCCCACTGATACCAATGATGGGGCACTATTCCTCCCACTGATACCAATGATGGGGCATTATTCCTCCCACTGATACCAATGATGGGGCATTATTCCTCCCACTGATACCAATGATGGGGCATTATTCCTCCCACTGATACCAATGATGGGGCATTATTCCTCCCACTGATACCAATGATGGGGCATTATTCCTCCCATCGACACCAATGATGGGGCACTATTCCTCCCACTGACACCAATGATGGGGCCCTATTCCTCCCACTGACACTAATAATGGGGCACTATTCCTCCCCCTAAGACCAATGATGGGGCACTATTCCTCCCACTGACACCAATGATGGGGCACTATTCCTCCCACTGACACCAATAATGGGGCACTATTCCTCCCACTGATACCAATGATGGGGCACTATTCCTCCCACTGAAACCAATGATGGGGCACTATTCCTCCCACTGACACCAATAATGGGGCACTATTCCTCCCACTAAGACCAATGATGGGGCACTATTCCTCCTACTGACACCATAGATGGGGCACTATTCCTTGCACTGACACCAATGATGGGGCACTATTCCTCCCACTGACAACAATGATGGGGCACTATTCCTCCCACTGATACCAATGATGGGGCACTATTCCTTGCACTGACACCAATGATGGGGCACTATTCCTCCCACTGACAACAATGATGGGGCACTATTCCTCCCACTGATACCAATGATGGGGCACTATTCCTCCCACTAACACCAATGATGGGGCACTATTCCTCCCACTGATACCAATAATGGGGCACTATTCCTCCCACTAAGACCAATGATGGGGCACTATTCCTCCTACTGACACCATAGATGGGGCACTATTCCTTGCACTGACACCAATGATGGGGCACTATTCCTCCCACTGACAACAATAATGGGGCACTATTCCTCCCACTAAGACCAATGATGGGGCACTATTCCTCCCACTGACACCAATAATGGGGCACTATTCCTCCCACTAAGACCAATGATGGGGCACTATTCCTCCTACTGACACCATAGATGGGGCACTATTCCTCCCACTGACAACAATGATGGGGCACTATTCCTCCCACTGATACCAATGATGGGGCACTATTCCTTGCACTGACACCAATGATGGGGCACTATTCCTCCCACTGACAACAATGATGGGGCACTATTCCTCCCACTGATACCAATGATGGGGCACTATTCCTCCCACTGATACCAATGATAGGACACTATTCCTCCCACTGACACCAATGATGGGGCACTATTCCTCCCACTGATACCAATGATGGGGCACTATTCCTCCCACTGATACCAATGATGGGGCACTATTCCTCCCACTGATACCAATGATGGGGCACTATTCCTCCCACTGACACCAATGATGGGGCACTATTCCTCCCATCAACACCAATGATGGGGCACTATTCCTCCCACTGACACCAATGATGGGGCCCTATTCCTCCCACTGACACTAATAATGGGGCACTATTCCTCCCACTAAGACCAATGATGGGGCACTATTCCTCCCACTGATACCAATGATGGGGCACTATTCCTCCCACTGAAACCAATGATGGGGCACTATTCCTCCCACTGACACCAATAATGGGGCACTATTCCTCCCACTAAGACCAATGATGGGGCACTATTCCTCTCACTGATACCAATGATGGGGCACTATTCCTCCCACTGATACCAATGATAGGACACTATTCCTCCCACTGACACCAATGATGGGGCACTATTCCTCCCACTGACACCAATGACGGGGCACTATTCCTCCCACTGATACCAATGATAGGACACTATTCCTCCCACTAACACCAATGATGGGGCACTATTCCTCCCACTGATACCAATGATGGGGCACTATTCCTCCCACTGATACCAATGATGGGGCACTATTCCTCCCAATGATACCAATGATGGGGCACTATTCCTCCCACTGATACCAATGATGGGGCACTATTCCTCCCACTGATACCAATGATGGGGCACTATTCCTCCCACTGATACCAATGATAGGACACTATTCCTCCCACTGACACCAATGATGGGGCACTATTCCTCCCACTGATACCAATGATGGGGCACTATTCCTCCCACTGATACCAATGATGGGGCACTATTCCTCCCACTGATACCAATGACGGGGCACTATTCCTCCCACTGATACCAATGATAGGACACTATTCCTCCTACTAACACCAATGATGGGGCACTATTCCTCCCACTGATACCAATGATGGGGCATTATTCTTCCCACTGACACCAATGATGGGGCACTATTCCTTCCACTGACACCAATGATGGGGCACTATTCCTCCCACTGACACCAATGATGGGGCACTATTCCTCCCACTGACATCAATGATGAGGCACTATTCCTTTTACTGACACCAATGATGGGGCACTATTTCCCCCACTTACACCAATGAGAGGACACTATTCTTCCCACTGACACCAATGATGGGGCACTATTCTTCTCACTGACACCAATGATGGGGCACTATTCTTCCCACTGACACTAATGATGGGGCACTATTCTTCCCACTGACACTAATGATGGGGCACTATTCTTCCCACTGACACTAATGATGGGACACTATTCCTCCCACTGTTACCAATGATGAGGCACTATTCCTTTTACTGACACCAATGATGGGGCACTATTTCCCCCACTTACACCAATGAGAGGACACTATTCTTCCCACTGACACCAATGATGGGACACTATTCCTCCCACTGACATCAATGATGAGGCACTATTCCTCCCACTGACACCAATGATGGGGCACTATTCTTCCCACTGACACCAATGATGGGGCACTATTCCTCACACTGACATCAATAATGGGACACTATTGATCTTTTATTAAAAGAATCAAGCAACCAATTTTATACAAAAGTAAAAAACAAAACCATAGTACAAAACTTCAACAGAAATCCAAGGAATATACATCCATGTTCAGAATATATACAATATATACATAATCCACTACCAAAATTATTTACATAAAGCAGCAGAGAGGGCCTAAGAGGCACAACCCATCACCTATGTACGCAGCCATTTATCAAAAATTAATCCAAAAAAAAAATAGTAATCTAGGGTGATAAGGGACAGACAGCCACACCCGGGAAAGAGACTCCTGGCAGTCAGGGAGGCTTGAAACCCCTCCACGCCTTCAACCAAGCCCCCTGACTCCGCTTGTCTCTCTCAAGCACCCGAATCTTCTCCACCTCATGCAAAATGTCATACACCACCACCTGAACAGGAAGGATTTTACGCCGAATGCAGACCTGACACCGTGCGTTCCAAGTGAAATAACGGACTACTAGGCTAACTAGAAAAAGTGTATCTAAACAAAAAACCCCACCAGTATTGAATGCTCCGTACACCCACTCAGCATAACCCAGCCTGGAGAGGAAAGGAACACCGAGGGCCCGCCCCACCTGTTTGTACACCTCTATGTTAAAAGGGCAATGAAGCAGAAAATGGTCCATAGTCTCCTCCTCACCTGCACACTCCTCCCGAGGACAGCTACGATCCACCCCACTGCGGAATTTCAAATTGCCCCTAACATAGAGTCTCCCATGGAAGCACAACCAGGCCAGATCCCTGAATTTAGGGGGTACTCTGTCCAAATTAATAAGTCTTAACCCTGCCCTCAAAACTGGGCCTGGGCAATCCCTTAAGGCCAGTGGGTCATGAAAGACTTCGCTCAAGACACGACTCATAAGGACTTTCCTCGGAACCGATCTGAGATCTTCAGCCGACAATCGCCACTGCCGTAGTAACTTCAGGCACGGAGCGACATAGGCTGGTAGCTGACCACGATGACCCCTGAGATTCTTCACTTGGCCACCTTCTTCCCAAAGTCGTAGAAAAGGCCTAAACCAAGATCTAAATATGCCTGCCCATCCAGGAGGTTCCACTGCAAGCATATTACCAATATTAAACTTGAGAAAAAGCAGTGAAAAGAAAAGAACTGGGTTGACCATACCTAAGCCACCCTCCCTCCTGGATAGATAGGTGACATTCCTCTTGATGGGGTTCAGTCTGTTCCCCCACAACATCTGGAAGAACACACTACTGACCCTAGCATAGAGAGACACTGGCAAGATGCAGACAAAGCTGACATACAAGAAGATCGGAATCAGGCAAGTCTTAATCAGATCAACCCTTTCCCTCATAGATAACTTCCATCTCTTCCAGCTGACCACCTTAGTATTGGCAATTTCCAGTCTGCCTTCCCAGTTTTTGAGGCCATAATCGCCAGGTCCAAATTCAATGCCTAAAATCTTAATTCTTTCCTGGGGCACTGGAAAGGTGTCCGGGAGATCAAACCCCTCACCTTCCTTTCCCATCCAGAAAACTTCACTCTTTTCCTGATTGATCTTGGAGCCTGATGCTTCAGAATACCGTGATGTCAGAGAGACCACCTCCTCTGCTTCATCCGCCCCAGTGACAATCACCGACACATCGTCCGCATAGGCAACAACCCTCAAAGGCGGCTCACCCGGAAGCCCCACTGGCACCCCACACAACATGCCGCTCTCTAGCCTCCTGATGAAGGGGTCGATTGCAAACACATAGAGCAGGGGACTCAGGGGACAACCCTGGCGCACCCCGGAGCCAACCCCAAAGGACTGCCCAACCCAACCATTAACAAGAGGAAAGCTCTCTGCCCCCTCATACAAGACTTTTAACCAATCGACAAAACCACCCGGCAGACCGTACTTACTAAGGAGCAACCACAGGTACTCATGGTTAACACGATCAAAAGCCTTTGCCTGATCCAATGTCAGCAAATACTTTCCCCAGCCTGCAGCCCTGCACCGCTCCAAGGCCTCCCGGACAGCTAAAACTGCTGTGAAGGTGCACCTACCCTGGACCGAACAGTGCTGATGGCGAGAAAGCAAAGACTCTGCTACTGACGATAGGCGCCAGAAAATGATCTTTGCCAGTATCTTTCTATCGACATTAAGAAGGCTGATGGGGCGCCAATTCTCAACCATCGAAGGATCTTTACCCTTTGAAAGAAGAATCACAGCTGAGTGCCTCATGGAAGAGGGAAGTACCCCCTCAGCAAGGCAACTGTTAAAAACCTCTACCAAATGTGGGGCCAGAATAGACTTAAAAGCTTTGTAAAACTCAGCCGTCAAGCCATCCGGTCCAGGTGACTTTTTGATGGCAAGCTGTTCAATTGCCCTTATCACCTCTTCAACTGTGATCTCCTCTGTCAAATTCATCAATGGGACATCTTCATCATTTAGACCTGGAGTAGAGTCCAAAAAGCTTTCCATCTTGTCACGGTCAAGCTCTTTCCTCCCAAGAAGGTCAGCATAAAAGGACCTCACGACCTCCAGAATCCCTGACCTGGACTTTGTCAAGGAACCTGTACTGTCCTTAAGGCCAACAACCATTTTAACAGCTACACCTTGTTTGCAGTTCTGGTAAGGGTCAGGCGAGTGGTACTTCCCATAGTCCCTCTCCAGAACCAAAGAGGCATGCCGGTCATATTGACACTTCCTGAGAAGGAGTTTCACTTCGGAGATTGCCCCAGGATCTCCTCCTCTTGAGACAAGAATATCCAGCTTCCTCCGTAAACGTTGGTAGGTCATGTATTTATTAAACTGCTTTCTATTGGCTAGGCCCCTGAAGAATCCAGCAATCCTCTTTTTGGTCAGCTCCCACCACTCAGCCTTGCTGCTACAAAAGTCCAGGATGGTCACCTGTGCCTGAAAGAATTCCTCAAAGGATTGTCTAACATGTTCTTCCTTGAGTAGAGTCGAATTCAATCTCCAGATGCCCTTGCCCCTCTGAGGGGCGTCTGAAGCATTCAAGACCACAGATAGCATACAGTGATCAGAGAACTCTACTGCCTGCACCACTGGGGGTGAGAAAGCAGAGGTCTCCTTCAAAAAAAACCTATCTATTCTACTCTGACTATTACCTCGATGAAAGGTGAACCCAGTGTCATCCGGGAGGTGCTTAATGTGCACATCCACAAGACCAGCATCCCTAACCATACTATTTAAAAAAACGCTATCATATCCCAGCCTGTCCTTGAAGTCCTTCCTGTCCTTGGGCCTAGTTACTGTATTAAAGTCACCTCCAAAGACCACTTGCCGGGATGTAAAAAGAAATGGCTTGATCCTTGTAAAAAGGCATTTCCTGTCCCACTTTGTGTGCGGTCCATAAACATTAATTAGGCGCAGGTCCTGCCCTCCCACAAGGACGTCTAAGACCATACATCTCCCAATCTCCACCTCAATAACCCGCCGGACAGTTACCATGCCGGTTTTAAACAACACCGCCACACCGCCGTAAGGCTCGGCCGCAAGAGACCAGTAAGATGGACCATACCTCCACTCTCTCTTGGCCATATGAATATCTGCCAAGGAGGTGAGCCTAGTCTCTTGCAAAAATAAAATTTCAGCATCTAATTGGCTGAACAAAAAGAAGGCCATAGAACGAGCTCTTACTGACTTAATGCTGGCGACATTTATTGTCACCACTTTTAACGGAGGGGGAACCGCCATTTGGGTTATTGGGTGGATTGCTTCTTAGCTCCCCTCTGCTGCTCATCACCAGAAGCCTCTCTCTTTCTTGAGGCCGCCTCAAACTCCATTTCGGAATCAGAACTTCGCTCCGAAGAAGCTCCAGATGAAGAGATATCCCAATTAGAGGACCTATAACGGTTGGAGACAGGCACTGGAGCCTGTTCTGTCCTCACCACCTGCTTCTTCCGCTTCCCAACCTTCCTTCTCTGTTCCAGGTACTGCAGGTCAGCTTCAGAGATGCCCTCATCTCCTGTTTTTTTCTTTGGAGTCTCTACAGAAGACTCCTTTACAGAGGAAGAAGCGACCTTTTTAGTACCCACTACCACTCCTGGTGGGGGGGGGGGTGCTCCCTTTGAGTCAGACTTAGGAGGGGTAGACTCCTGGGGGGGAACTGACTCAGGGGGCACAGACTTGGAAGGTTCTGACACAAGAGGAGGGGATACAGTAGGCTGGGGGGACACAGAGACAGATACAGAAGGAATACTTACAGACACAGGAGGGGTGGCCACAGGAACTGGGGAGGGATCCTGAGCAGGACCAGGGGAGACGGTCACCCCAGAGGAGGATGGTACACCAGGGGCCTCACCCTCCATCCTGTCCAGCCTTGACATGTCATCAATTACCTCCTTCTCCATATTGTGCCAGGCTTCAGGACACCTGCTGTAGGGGTGGCCAAGGCGCAGGCACAGGTTGCACCTGATCATCTCGGTGCAGTCCCTAGCCATATGACCCTGACCCCGACACACTGAACATATCAAGGCTGAACAGGAAGAGCTCAAATGCCCCTTTTCTCCACAGCGGTGACACAGCTTCGGCTGACCAGGGTAGAAAATAGTCATCCTATCCCTCCCTATAAAAGCTGAGGAGGGCAGGTGACGGACAACATTCCCATCCCTGGCCAACCTGACTGTAACCGACCAACCCCCAGTCCAGATGTTACGCTCATCAAGGATTTTGCTGGGCTTAGTCAAAACCTCACCATAGTTCCTTAACCAGACCTCTAGGTCCCGAGCAGGAACACTCTCATTAGTGAGTATGATGGTTATCTTTTTCACCGTTGACCTTTGCGAAACCGCAACTGGGGCCAGACCTTCCCATTCAGGTCTTGACCTGCACCGAGCCTCATATCGCTCCCAGAACAGGTCAAGACCCTCTGGCCTGGTGAAACTAATGGTATAATCCCGTGTCCCAGCTACATGTATTAGAGCATACAGATCATTTGCCCCAAAACCCATCTCTAAAATCAAATCCACCACTGCACGCCGTGCTGGAGGGATCGCACCACCTTCCCATTTGAGAATTACCACATTTCTTCTCGGAGCCCCAGCAGAAGCCAGAGACCCAAGACCAGATCCCGGGGTGCCCAAAGTGGTAGGCTGCAGGGGGAAACCCCGCTTGGGGGCGGAGCTACCAGGAGCAGAGCGTACCACCTGAGCAAACGTGGGTTTATCAGGGCCAAGGCCCCACACTGAAGTTACAGCAGTCTGTACATTACTATTATTATTCACTACTTGAACGGAGTTGGTAGGACTGTCCATCACACTTGTACTGGGACCATTGTTCATCACACTTGTACTGGGATGATTTTTATCAGTCACACAAATATCCACATTCTTATCAGGAATAGTCACAGTTTCTGCTGCAATGCCAGCTGTCTCCTGAAGCTGTGCTGTAGAGTCTTCAGCAGGTTTGGGGCAAACAGCTTCAGATTCAGCTAAATGGGGGTTAATAGGCTCTGCTGAATGTTGCAGTTCATCTGCAGGAATGTCATTTTTTAAATGCAAACTTTGCTGTACTGCAGCATCAGCAGGCACAGCATTGCTACACATAGGACTAGCAGCCTGATTGTCACTGGGCACATTGTCAGTATCAGTCACAAAAACTGTTTTATGCACCACATGGGGCTTGACGGGCTTTACCTTGTCAGGCACATTATCTGTTATGTCCTCCTCATGGAACACCAGCTGATCACCCCGCAAAGGAGACTCCATTGCCTGGATTACCTTGAGCATGCCTCCTGAGTCCTGGGAAGGCATGGGGCTGCTTACCTCTCCCTGAGGGGACAGGGGGTCTGAACTGGGGGTCTCCTCCTCCACCTCCATCTTTGTCATCCTGGCAAACCTTCTGTCATTACAGAATTTTTCTTTGAAGGGCCCATCTCTGCCTTCCATCATGGCCACAATGGTCTCCTGGTGTTCCACCCGGACCTTGGCCAGTTGGATCTCCGGATCCATGGATCCACGTTTCTGGCTATGTAAGCCCTCACGCTGCCTTCTCAAGCGCTTCACCTCGGCTCTGAGCTTGTACAGCTTGTCTCTTTCTCTATTCAGGACTTTAATCCCGGCCACCACTCGCTCCCGGATGGCCTCTGAGCCTTCATCTTCACCAGGGGTAGAGAGATCCCCAGCCATGGCTTGTGCAGGAGCAGGCATGTTACCTGATGGCCCAGGAGATGGCTGGGAGCTTCCAGCAGGAGAGGCCCTGCTGGCCTCCATGGCTTCCCCAGAAAGGGGCCAGGAGAGCTGGGATAGATTTCCTCACCAGTCCCCTCTCACACAGATCAGCAGCAGCTCCAGAGACAGCCTCCTCCTGACACACCTGTGCTCCAATGATGGGTGGGGCACTATTCCTCCCACTGACACCAATGATGGGGCACTATTCCTCCCACTGACATCAATAATGAGGCACTATTCCTCCCACTGACACCAATGATGGGGCACTATTCTTCCCACTGACACCAATGATGGGGCACTATTCTTCCCACTGACACCAATGATGGGGCACTATTCCTCACACTGACATCAATAATGGGACACTATTCCTCCCACTGATATCAATGATGGGGAACTATTCCTCCCACTGACACCAATGATGGGGCACTATTCCTTCCACAGGCAGGAGAGATGGGGCACAATTCCTTGCACTGACACCAATGACAGGAAACTATTCCTCCTCTTACTGACCATGCGTATGTATGCAATTATGTATTTAATTTTTTTAAACTAATATAATATTATATAACTAAGTAATTTAAGCCAAGCCGGAAACATTGTCTTCTCCTACACTGATGCTGTAACATTTTTTACTGGCCACAGTCCAGCGCACCTAAGGTCTTAAGGACACTAAATTGGCCCCTTGTATAAAAAGTCTGTAGACCCCTGTAGACCTCAGTAGACCCCTGTAGACCTCAGTAGACCCTGTAGACCCCTGTAGACCTCAGTAGACCCTGTAGACCCCTGTAGACCTCAGTAGGCCCCTGTAGACCTCAGTAGACCTCTGTAGACCTCAGTAGACCCCGTAGACCCCAGTAGACCTCAGTAGGTCCCTGTAGACCTCAGTATACCCCGTAGACCCCTGTAGACCTCAGTAGACCCCTGTAGACCTCAGTAGACCCCTGTAGACCTCAGTAGGCCCCTGTAGACCTCAGTAGACCCCTGAAGACCTCAGTAGGTCCCTGTAGACCTCAGTAGACCCCGTAGACCCCAGTAGACCTCAGTAGGTCCCTGTAGACCTCAGTAGACCCCGTAGACCTCTGTAGACCTCAGTAGACCCCTGTAGACCTCAGTAGACCGATGTAGACCTCAGTAGACCCCGTAGACCCCGTAGACCCCTGTAGACCTCAGTAGGCCCCTGTAGACCTCAGTAGACCCCGCAGACCTCAGTAGACCTCAGTAGGCCCCTGTAGACATCAGTAGACCCCGTAGACCTCAGTAGACCTCAGTAGGCCCCTGCAGACCTCAGTAGACCCCCATAGACCTCAGTAGACCCCGTAGACCTCAGTAGACCTCAGTAGGCCCCTGTAGACCTCAGTGGACCCCTGATCTAGCACTTAGCAAAGTTCTTGAATCTTCTCCAATAAGAAAAGGGGCTTCCTCTATCTTTATTTCAGTGTCTGCTCCATCACACAGATCAAGAGAACCTTCCTATCCACTCCCTAAGTTCAAGCCATTTGGGTCGCCCCCCTCCTCCTCTGCTGTGTGCCTCCTGGGCGGCTGTGGGGTCACAGGTCATGTCTACACATGGGATGGCGGTGAGGATTGTGTCACCACTTGAAGGGATGAAAGGCTGTGCCGGGAGGACCTTTTGGGAAGCATTAATTTGGCATGTAGCGCCAAGGCACTTCCACATTTTACTGTACAAGACAGATCAAAAAATTCTGAAATCGTCGTGCGACGTTGCACCCAAACAAAATTGATGTCCTTTTTTTTCCCCCCCACAAAGAGACCTTTCTTTTGCTGGTATTTGATCACCTCTGCGGTTTTTATTTTTTTGCGCTATAAACAAAGAAAAGCGACAATTTTGAAAAAAACTCAATATTTTTGACTTTTTGCGATAATAAATATCCCCCAAAAATATATAAAAAAACAATTTTTTTCCTCAGTTTAGACCGATATGTATTCTACATATATTTGGTAAAAAAATTGCAATAAGCGTATATTGGTTGGTTTTTACTAGTAATGGTGGCGATCTGCGATTTGTATCAAGACTGCGACATTATGGCGGACACATCGGACAATTTTGACACATTTTTTGGACCACTGTCATTTATACAGAGCATAAATCCCCCCTCCAAATTACCCTCTCCTAGCACAAATCTCCCCCAATCCCCCCTCTCCCAGCACAAATCCTCTACCCCTCAATTTTTTCAGTTTTCCCCTCAGAGCATAAATCCCCCCTCTAACTCCCCCCTTTCCCAGCACAAATTCCCTCCACAAATCCTCTCTCCTAGCACAACTCCTCTACCCCTCAAATTTCCCTCTCCTAGCACAAATCTTCACCCCTCCAATCCCCTCTCTTTGCACAAATCCTCTACCCCCCCCCTCAAATTACCCTTCAGAGCATAATACCCGCCCCCCCTTCAAGTCACCCTCTCCCAGCACAACATCCCCCCCCCAATCCTCTCTCCTTGCACTTCTCCTCTACCCCTCAAATTTCCCTCTCCTAGCACAAATCCCACCCCCCCCATCCCCCTCTCTTTGCACAAATCCTTTACCCTTCAAATTACCCCTCAGAGCATAATACCCCCCCCCCCTCTTCAAGTCACCCTCTCCTAGCACCCCCCCCCCCAATCCTCTCTCCTTGCACTTCTCCTCTACTCCTCAAATTTCCCTCTCCTAGCACAAATCCCACCCCCCCCATCCCCCTCTCTTTGCACAAATCCTCTGTCCCTCAACTTTCCCCTCAGAGCATAAATCCCCCCCCCTTCAAGTCACCCTCTCCTAGCAGAAATCTCCCCCCAATCCCTCTCTTCTAGCACAAATCCCCCTCCCCCCAATCCCCTCAGAGCATAAATCCCCCTCTCCCAGCGAGTAGGTCTTTGATGGATCATTCCTCAGCACATTGTTCCAGAAGTTCCGGTCTTTGCCCGGATGTTTAATGACCGGCTGTAGTGTTGATCTCACGTTCTTTTTGGGCGGCGAAGGCTTTTTCCTGCAGCAGGTGGAATCCCTCCCTAAACACGGCCGGAGTTCCCCTTTACAGCCCAGTTTGTGTCTGGCCGGCTCTCCCCGCTCGGTGGATTTATGGGAAATCCGTGTTTCCTCGGCTGTAAGCTGGTCGCCTCGTTCGCAGGCAGTAAAGTAGAAATGCTTCCTATAAAACGCGGTGGAATGTGTCCATCTGGACGCAGCGAGCGGGATCGTTAACACCTTGCGTCCTCCGTGCCGCTGAACGGCTTCCTGACAGGCAGACCGCAGTACGAGACGGCAGATTCCCACGAATGGCAGGTGCAGGGAGACGCGGAAATTCGCGTCATTCCCCTCGTCCAGCCTGGAGAGCGCATTAGGGGCCCATTTACAGCATGGCGGTGCGTTATCAAGCGTTGTCCCACGTGTCATCACAAATTGCGTAAAGGAAGACCATTCCAAATGAAAAGGCTGCCAGCAATCCCAAAACCAGGAGGGTCCCGGCCAATCTACGTAATACCCAAGTCCGGTATATGAATCAATGGGAGGAGCCTGTGATATTATGTACATGGGAGGAGTCTGTGATACTTATGTACATGGGAGGAGTCTGTGATACTTATGTACATGGGAGGAGTCTGTGATACTTATGTACATGGGAGGAGCCTGTGATATTATGTACATGGGAGGAGCCTGTGATACTTATGTACATGGGAGGAGTCTGTGATACTTATGTACATGGGAGGAGTCTGTGATACTTATGTACATGGGAGGAGCCTGTGATACTTATGTACATGGGAGGAGCCTGTGATACTTATGTACATGGGAGGAGCCTGTGATACTTATGTACATGGGAGGAGTCTGTGATACTTATGTACATGGGAGGAGCCTGTGATACTTATGTACATGGGAGGAGCCTGTGATACTTATGTACATGGGAGGAGTCTGTGATACTTATGTACATGGGAGGAGTCTGTGATACTTATGTACATGGGAGGAGCCTGTGATACTTATGTACATGGGAGGAGTCTGTGATACTTATATACATGGGAGGAGCCTGTGATATTATGTACATGGGAGGAGCCTGTGATACTTATGTACATGGGAGGAGTCTGTGATACTTATGTACATGGGAGGAGCCTGTGATATTATGTACATGGGAGGAGTCTGTGATACTTATGTACATGGGAGGAGCCTGTGATACTTATGTACATGGGAGGAGCCTGTGATAATTATGTGCATGGGATTTTTTCATTTTTTATTTTTAATAAGTTTTACAAAGATTTCAAACATTTTTTTTTTCACGTTGATATTATGGTGGGTGGTTTGTAGAATTTTGAGGAAAATAATGAATTTAATCCATTTTGGAATAAGGCTGTAATATAACAAAATGTGGAAAAAGTGAAGCCCTGTGAATACTTTCCGGATGCACTTTAGCTCTACATGCAAGGCAAGCAGTTAAAGAACGGTTTCTGTAAAAATCCAGAAAGATTTTCTTTTATTCACTGTATGCTGCCAAGCCAATTAAGACCGGAAATGCAGATCTGTTCAGCTGACTTTGATTCTACTGAATGTATATATTACATATATTATGTATTTTTATGGTAATGGTCTCAATGTATGTAGGTTTAGGGCATAGGAGTGCGCACAGGGTGTGCGCCAGGTGTGCCTTGGCACACCCTAATCACCCAGTGTGGCGCAGATTCCCCCTGTTTGGACCCCTGATATTTCACCAAAGCCACCAAATGGGGCTCCTAAAATCATATTAAAAAAAAAAAGTAGTAAAAGAAATAAAATTGTAAAAAAAAGAAAAAAAAAAGAATAAAAACTACTGACACCGTCCATTGCTCTGCTGATACTGTCAGTATATATACTGTACACACACACATATGTGTTTGAGCTTTGGGGTGCACACACCTATGGGTTTAGGGTATAAAGATATGAACCAATGATCCGCCTATTTCTGGGTTGGAAAGGGTTATTAGCCCACGTGACCGATCCGGTGGTCATTATTCGGGTTTTCCTGACCGCACTCTTCAAAAAGTCTGTTATCCTCTATAATCGTCCGGAGTTCAGTGCAGTGACTTTACAGCTAGGGGGCGCCACAGGCCAGATCAGTACCATCCCTCCTCACAGCTCCACTTCCTGAGCGTCTTGGGAACTGTTCCCCGATGTAAACTGCTGGACGATATTTTACATTCATTTCCAGGGGCACATCTTCTTTTTTTTTTTTTTTTTTTTGTTACTTTGTATCAGGTTACAGAGTGAAATAAAAGGGAGATATTACACCCATCTTTATAAGTAAACTCTTCAGTTATTTCATTTACATAATAATAAACTCTTAGGGCCTGTTCACACCACATTTTCGGATGTGTTTCCGCGTATGCGTCTTTGATGCGTTTCCCCCCTTTTTTTATGTGATTTTCATGCAATTTCTAGTGTGACTTCAATTCAACTTTAAAGCGACTTTGATATGACTTTGACTTGCTTTGCGACTTGATGCGACCTTCTTGATGTCATGTGTTTTTGGTTTTGGCCAATCATAACAGTAGCTGGTGTGACATAAACCTTTTTACTTCCTGGTTTTTCAATGTGGTTTGGCACGTCACGCTTTGAGTGCCATGGCATTGCAAGCACAATGCGCGTTAGCAACGCATTTCTGAAGGGGGGTGGCGTTGGTTTGCTGCCCCCCCCCCCCCCCCCCCCGATTTATCGAGCCCCAACCGCCACTGCCTATGACGAAGGCTCTTTACCATGTGATGAGATGTGTCCAATCACAGTGTAAATAGGAGATGCCGGTTATCGGCATTCCTCTCCTCATGCTGACAGTGCGGTGAGTATAGGAGAGCAGATAAGCAGCTTTTCTCAGTGGGGACATCTGCATTGATAATTAGTGCCCTGATTATCAGTGCAGCCCCATCAGCGATGCCCGCCAGTGATGCTAATCAGTGCCTATCATTGCTGCCTGTTAATGCCCATCAGTGCCGCCTCATCAGTGCACATCAGTGCTGCCAATCAGTACCTATCATTGCCATCTATCAGTGCCGCCTATCGGTGCCCATTAGTGCTGCCTCACAGTGCCCATCAGTTTATATCAGTGCTGCATATTAGTGCCTCCTCATCAGTGCCCATCAGTGCCACCTATCAATGCCCATTAGTGCCACCTATCAGTGCTGCTTATCAGTGCCTCCTATCAGTGCCATATATCAGTGCCGCCTCATCAGTGCCACCAATCAGTGCACATCAGTGCCGCCTATCAGTACCTATCAGTGCCCATTAGTGCTGCCTCACAGTGCTCATCAGTGCCACCTATCAGTGCTGCCTATCAGTGCCCCCTATCAGTGCTGCTTATCAGTGCAACCTCATCAGTGCCCATCAGTGTTGCCTATCAGTGCCACCTATCAGTGCTGCCTAACAGTGCCTATCAGTGCTACCTATCAGTGGTAATCATTACTGCCCATCAGTGCCTCTCAGTGCCCATCAGTGCTGCCTATCAGTGCCCGTCAGTGCCCGCTATCAGTGCCCATCAGTGCCACCTATTATCAGTGCTGCTTATCAGTGCAACCTCATCAGTGCCCATCAGTGTCGCCTATCAGTGCCACCTATCAGTGCTGCCTAACAGTGCCCATCAGTGCTACCTATCAGTGGTAATCATTACTGCCCATCAGTGCCTGTCAGTGCCCATCAGTGCTGCCTATCAGTGCCCGTCAGTGCCCCCTATCAGTGCCCATCAGTGCCACCTATTAGCCCATCAGCACCACCTATCTATCTATGAGTGCCCATCAGTGCTACCTATCAGTGCCCATCAGTGCCCCCTATCAGTGCCCATCAGCACCACCTATCCACCTGTCAGTGCCCCCTATCAGTGCTCGTCAGTGCCCCCTATCAGTGCCCATCAGTGCCACCTATTAGCCCATCAATGCCACCTATCAGTGCCCATCAGCACCACCTATCCATCTATCAGTGCCCCCTATTAGTGCCCATCAGTGCTGTCTATCAGTGCCCATCTGTACCCCCCAATCAGTGCCACCTATCAGTGCAGCCTTATCAGTGCCCATCAGTGAAGACGAAACATTATTTATTTACAAAAATGTTATCACAGAAATGAAGAAAAACATTTTTTTTTTAATTCTCTGTCTTTTTTTCGTTTGTTTAGCAAAAAATAAAACCCCTCAGTGGTGATTAAATACGACCAAAAGAAATCTCGATTTGTGTGAAACAAATGATACAAATCTCATCTGTGTACAGTGTCACATGACCGCGCAATTGTCATTCAAAGTGTGAGAGCGCTGAAAGCTGGAAAATGGCCTGGGCAGGAAGGGGGAGGGGAGAGCCCGGTACTGAAGGGGTTAAACCTGACGAGATGTACAATTCTGATGAAAATCTATATCTCTGCCTTTTATATTTGGTGACAATGTAACTTTTGGCAGCAGAGCTGACCATCTCTAGGGGGAATACACAGGCATTTATTTGACTTGCCATGAGGCATCGCTCTGCAGCTTCGGCGAGGTTCGAGGTGCCTCATGCGGCAGGAAGATGGCCGGACCGGCCCGTGTCTCCCGAGCGAGGCGATGTGCGGCTCGCGCCCAACCCCCCCCCACCCCCCCCCTGGCTGCTGTTTGTTGTTTCAGACCGGGCTGCTGAAAGGCAGACAGCGGTTCCTATTACAAGGCCTTAATTCTCTTCATTCTCCGCGCTCTCCCCCAGGCCATGACACCCCTGACACGTCTATCATCGGGCCGGGCCCCAGCCAGGGCTCGGCGGAGGCCCTCCTTAGGCAGCCTCTGTTATTGGGTTACTGACGCCTGCTTTCACTAAAGAGCCAAAAGACCCTCCAGAAAAAATGTAACCCCATCGAAAAAAAAAAAAGAGAACCGGCCTCCCCAAGCAAACCGCCGAGAAAACCGCCTCACCGGCTCCCTCCGCATCCCCGCTGAGTCCACATTACCGCCAAACCGAGGAGACCGCAGGACCGACACTGTGACATCATCACCGGACCCTCAATGACCTTTACTTATCATTACTCTGATTTCATTCATTTAGTCATCTTGACTTGTATTTTTATTTTATTGTTTTATATTTATTTTATTTTATTTTACAAGTCCATATTTCCAAGACTTTACCCTCTACAAATCTGCCCTTCTCAAATACAAGTCCACACTGCTAAACAAACCTACTACAACACAATATTTTATTTTATTATCTATATTTATTTTATTTTATTTTACAATTCAATATTTAATCCAGCATCGCTATCATCCAATCATACGAAATTTCCAGTTGACTTTAATGCCGCGTACACACGGTCGGACTTTTCGTCTACAAAAGTCCGACAGCCTGTCCGACATACTTCCGACGTACCTTCGGCGGACTTGCGGCAGACTTTCTTACGAACGGACTTGCCTACACACGACCACACAAAAGTCCGACGGATTCGTACGTGATGACGTACACCGGACTAAAATAAGGAAGTTCATAGCCAGTAGCCAATAGCTGCCCTAGCATGGGTTTTTGTCCGTCGGACTAGCACACAGACGAGCGGATTTCGGGGTCCGTCGTACTTACGACGTAAAGATTTGAAGCATGTTTCAAATCTAAAGTCCGTCGGATTTGAGGCTGAAAAAGTCTGCTGAAAGTCCGGAGAAGCCCACACACGATCGGATTACCAGCCAGCTTTAGTCCGTCAGCGTCCGTTGGACTTTTGTAGACGAAAAGTCCGACCGTGTGTACGCGGCATAATAGTTACCCTCAAGTTTTCTATATCTTTAAATAGCTCTATAGCTAACGGCAGTTGATTTTGTATGTTCCCATTACTTTTATTTTTTTATTTTTTATTTAATTTTATTTTACAATTCCATACTTATTCCAAAATCCTTATCATCCAATCATACGATTTACTGTTGACTTTCATAGCTACCCTCAAGTTTTCTACATCTTTAAATAGTTCTATAGATAATGGCAGTTGATTTTGTATGTTCCCATTACTTTTATTTATTTATTTTTTATTTAATTAATTAATTTATTTTTTATTTCATTTTATTTTACAATTCCATATTTAATCCAAAAATCCTTATCATCCAATCATACAATTTCCAGTTGACTTTCATAGTTACCCCCAAGTTTTCTACATCTTAAAAAAAGTTCTATAGATAACGGCAGTTGATTTTTGTATGTTCCCATTATTTTCATTTATTTATTTTTTTATTTAATTTTATTTTACAATTCAATATTTAATCCAGCATCCCTATCATCCAATCATACAAAATTTCCAGTTGACTTTAATAGTTACCCTCATGTTTTCTACATCTTTAAATAGCTCTATAGCTAATGGCAGTTGATTTTTTATGTTCCCATTACTTTTATTTTTTATTTAATTTATTTATTTATTTTTTATTTAATTTTATTTTACAATTCCATATTTATTCCAAAATCCTTATCATCCAATCATACAAAATTTCCTGTTGACTTTCATAGTTAGCCCCAAGTTTTCTACATCTTAAATAAGTTCTATAGATAACGGCAGTTGATTTTGTATGTTCCCATTACTTTTATTTTATTACTTAGTAATCATTACTTTTATTTATTTATTTATTTATTCATTTATTTATTAACAAAATAAACCGTTTAATCACTCCATCACTCACACATCACACATGTGAAAATCTGCATTTTTTTTTTCCTAGAAATGAACTGTAAACTCTCCCAAACGTATACATTTCTGAAAGCAGAGCCATCGGAGAATAAAATGGTGGTAGCTGCAGTTTTTTAACTCGTACAATATTTGCGCAGCTATTTATCAAGAGCATTATTTCAAGAGAACATACACTAAATCGATTTTTAAAAAAAAAAATATTATCTTGTTTTATTTTACAATTCTATATTTAATCCAAAATCCTTGTCATCCAACCAAACCAGTTGACTTTCATAGTTACCCCCACATTTTCTACATCTTAAAAAAGTTCTATAGATAACGGCAGTTGATTTTGTATGTTCCCATTACTTTTATTTTATTACTTAGTAATCATTACTTTTATTTATTTATTTTTTAACAAAAGAAACCGTTTAATCGCTCAATCACTTACACATCACACATGTGAAAATCTGCATTTTTTTTTTTTGCTAAAAATTTACTGTAAACTCTCCCAAACATATAGATTTCTGAAAGCAGAGGCCCCGGAGAATAAAATGGTGGTAGCTGCAGTTTTTTAACTCTCACAATATTTGCGCAGCTATTTATCAAGAGCATTATTTCAAGAGAAAATACACTAACATGAAATTTTTTAAAAATGCTTTTATTTTTATTTTTAATTGTTATCTTGTTTTATTTTACAATTCAATATTTAATCCAATATCCTTGTCATCCAATCAAACCAGTTGACTTTCATAGTTACCCTCAAGTTTTCTACATCTTAAAATAGTTCTATAGAATGGCAGTTTTTTTTTGTATGTTCCCATTACTTTTATTTTATTACGTATTATTCATACATTTTAGTATTTTATTTTTATATTTATTTTATTTTATCTTATTTTTATTTTAAACACCATATTTGATCCAAAATCCTTATCATACAATCATACAATTTCCAGTTGACTTTCATAGTTACCCCCAAGTTTTCTACATTTTCAAATCGTTCTATAGATAACGGCAGTTGATTTTGTATGTTCCCATTACTTTTATTTTATTACTTAGTAATCATTACTTTTATTTATTTATTTATTAAAAAAAAAATAAAAAGGTTTAATCACTCAATCACTTACACATCACACATGTGAAAATCTGCATTTTTTTTTTGCTAGAAATTAACTATAAATTCTCCCAAACGTATACATTTCTGAAAGCAGAGGCCCCGGAGAATAAAATGGTGGTAGCTGCAGTTTTTTAACTCGCACAATATTTGCGCAGCTATTTATCAAGAACATTATTTCAAGAGAAAATACACTAAAATGATTTTTTTTTTAATCTTTTAGATTTTTTTTTAAATTAAAAAAAAAAAAATTTTAATTTTATCTTGATTTATTTTACACTTCTATATTTAATCCAAAATCCTTGTCATCTAATCAAACCAGTTGACTTCCATAGTTTCATAGTTTCACCCCCAAGTTTTCTACATCTTAAAAAAGTTCTATAGATAATGCCGGTTAATTTTGTATGTTGCATTACTTTTAAAATTAAAATATAAAAGATTGGGTTATGTTGAGTAAATAGATACCAAACATGTCAAGTCTTACAATTGCTATTAAATACTGCAACCCCCCCCCCCCCCCAAAAAAAATATATATATATATGAATAAATGGTGGTAGCTGTTTTTTTATATGCCGCATAATATTTGCACAGCTATTTATCAAATGCATATTTTCAGTAAAAAATATACTAAAATTAATTTTACTGCAAACAAACTAATTTTACTGCAAACAATATGATACCCACATTTTTCGTAAAAAAATAATAAAAATGAAGTATTTGTTGGAAAACAATGTGAGATTTGCCCTCTCTATTTGTCCTGAGGGCCAATTTTTCCTGGACCAAAAGTGAGGGAAAATCTCGAGTTGTCACCTCAACTGGAATAGTGGTGAAACCTTCCAAAGGGGACACCTAAGAGGGGAATTTTTCTCACTTTGCAAAGATTTTTTTTACCTCACTTCCTGTTAAGTCTTTGACACAGGAAGTGAAGGAAATTTCCGCAAATGGACACAGGGAAAAAAAATATATATATATGGGTGCTAACCAGGGCTGCTGTTAGAAACCACGGGGCCCCATACAGCCAACCTGACAGGGCTGCCCCCCTCTCCCCACAATTAATACAGTTTACTATGCTTCAGTTATGAATGAACACAGTGATGATTGATGCAGATCACTGATTGTGTTCATTCAGGAAAGGAAGGCGATGGTAAATATGACTCTCTCCATACTAAAGCATCCTATTGTGCTGCCAGCGGGAAGCCAGCAGCACTGCGGGGGTGGGGGTGGGGCAAACAGGGGGGCCTGGGCAGCAGGGGGAAACATGGTGAACAGGGAGGGTGATCGATGTGGCAGGGGGGACAATTACTGGAACCAATCCCCTGCATGATTCCCTCTGCAGCAGCTGAAATCTTTCAGCTGCTGCAGAGAGCACCAAATAGGGGGTTCAGTTCTAGTGATTGCCCCCCTGCCACACCAATCACCCTCCCTGTGCACCATATAGTTCCCCCTACTGCTGACAGGAGGGAGAGGAGAAGAAGCCAGCTTTCAGCTGCTGCAGAGAGAGCCATACAGGGGATAGGTTCCATTAATTGCACCCCCGCCACTCCAAGCACCCTCTCTGTGCACCATATATTCCCCCTGCTTCCGGCAGGAAGGAGATGAGAAGAAGCCAGCTTTCAGCTTCTGCAGAGAGTGCCATACAGGGGATCTATTCCAGTGATATCCCCCCCTCGCCACACCAATCACCCTCCCTGTGTACCATACATTTCCCCTTACTGCTGGCAAGAAGGAGAGGAAGCCGGGTTTCAGCTGCTGCATAGAGTTCCATACAGGGGTTCGATTCCAGTGATTGCCCCACCCACCACTCCAATCACCCTCCCTGTGCACCATATGTTTCCCCCTACTGCCGACAGGAGGGAGAGGAGAAGAAGCCAGCTTTCGGCTGCTGCAGAGAGAGCCATACAGGGGATTGGTTCCAGTAATTGCCCCCCCTCCGCCACTCCGATCACCCTTCCTGTGAACTATATAATTCCCCCTGCTGCCGGCAGGAAGGAAAGGAGAAGAAGCCAACTTTGAGCTGCTGCAGAGAGCACCATACAGGGGATCGGTTCCAGTAATATCCCCCCCCCGCCACACCGATAACCCTCCCTGTGTACCATACGTTTCCCCTTACTGCTGTCAGGAAGGAGAGGAAGCTGGGTTTCAGCTGCTGCATACAGTTCCATACAGGGGATCGGTTCCAGTGATTGCCCCCTGCCACATCAATCACCCTCCCTGTGCACCATACATTTCCCCCTACTGCCGGTGGAAGGGAGAGAAGAAGCCAGCTTTCAGCTGCTGCAGAGAGCGCCATATACAGGGGGATCGGTTCTAGTGCTTACCCCCCGACCACACCAATCACCCTTCCTGTGCACCATATATTTCCCCCTACTGCCGGCGGGAGTGAGAGAAGTGATTGCCCCCCGCCATACTGATCACCCTCCCTGTGCACCATATATTTCCCCCTACTGCCAGCAATAAGGAGAGAAGAAAAAGCCAGCTTTCAGCTGCTGCAGAGAGCACCATACAGGGGGATCGGGTCCGGTGATTGCCCCTTGCCAGACCAATCACCCTCCCTGTGCACCATACACTTACCCCTGCTTCTGGCAGGAAGGAGAGGAAAAGAAGCTGGCTTTCAGCTGCTGCAGAGAGTGCCATACAGGGGATGAGTTCCAGTGATTGCCCCTCGCCACACCGATCACTCTCTCTGTGCACCATATAATTTTCCCCAGAAGGAAGGAGAGGAGAAGAAGCCGGCTTTCAGCTGCTGCAGAGGGGACCATAAAGGGGGATCGGTTCAAGTAATTGTCCCCCACCACACCGATCACCCTCCCTGTGCACCATACACTTCCCCCTACTGCCGGCGGGAGGAGGAGGAGAAAAAGCCGGCTTTCAGCTGCTGCAGAGAGATCCATACAGGGGGATCCATTCCAGTGGTTGCCCCCCCCGCCACACCGATCACCCTCCCTGTGCCCCATACATTTCCCCCTACTGCCAGCGGGAGGGAAGGCAGGAGAAGAAGCCAGCATTCAGCTGCTGCAGAGAGAACCATACAGAGGGATCGGTTCCAGTAATTGCACCCCCCTCCCGACATCCAATCCACTCAGCTGCCTGGGCCCCCCTGCTGGCCCACGAAAAAAGAAAGGGAACATTTGGGACTTTAAAGGTGAGGTGTAAGTCCAATGCCTCCATCCCTATTGGCATGAAAGAACAAGGGGCTTTTTTTGGGGGGGGACTTTAGATGAAGCATGCAAAAAGGACGCAACCGAGCAAAGACTTGCATTGTGTATGTACTTTATCTGTATTGTTATATGAATAAACACTTTACAGACACACTTTGCTCGGTTGCGTCCTTTTTGCATGCTTCATCTAAAGTCCCCCCCCCCCCAAAAAAAAACCCTTGTTCTCCCCTGCGGGCCCTTGCCCCATACATGAGGATCGGTGGTACCCCTTTTATCCCCGGCCCTGGTGCCAACCATTCCTCGTTCAACCGCTACCTGCCGCTACACCTGCCGCTTTGCAGACGCCATAAAAGCAGCAATAATCGCAGTCCCGGCTCATTTCATGTGTCGGTTATTTCATATTTTACAGCTCATTAGTCCTCATTACCGCCCGAAAAGCCATCGCGTAGCGCAGTCCCGGAATTTTCCGCCTCTCCCGCTGTTCCCACACCTCAAGGTCTAGTTAACTATTGGGGGGGGGGCTGGGGGTTTTTTCCCACGCCCTCTCCGCACCATAATTCAGTTTTTAGTGGAATCCGGCGGTGCAGTCGGATTTTCTGGGCGCAGACGGAGAATCTCGCTGTTTTGGAGATAAAGTGAGTTATCGTGTAATGAGTTTCAGCCGCCTCTCCTCCCTCCCACCCCCCCACCGCCCCCCCCGGGACCCCCTTAATGAGGTTAAGAGTGAGCAGAAGTGGCTGCGGGCTGTAATCATGACGCAGCGTACTCATGTTATTAAAATGTAATGGGCGCGGCGACACGCCGGGGCTCCGCCAGTAACCATATTAACGCCTCCGGGGGTGGCGGCAACACATTTGGAAGCGGTTAGAGGGGTTTAAGGGGCATTAAGGTGAAGTGATGTCAGGAAAATGTGTAATGCCTTCGTGTAATACGGCTAAAAAGAGGGGTCTCGGGGGGGGGGTCCGACAGATCCCGACCCAGATAGGACCTTTATAAACTCAGATATATTAATATTATACAATTAGATACATTGCAACATTTTCCTGTCTGAAAATGATACTTTATTTCCCCCCCTGAAATCTCTCTTAAAGAGCACCTGTCATGATATATTTCCAGTGTCGGCTCTTTCCGCTAGCAGCCAGGAAAGCAGCCGATCAGACCAATCGGTTCATATAACATGGTTCCCTATGGGACACGTTCACATCTATGCTTTTTTTTTTTCAGCCACTGCATTTTTCTAAAGCGTCAGGGACTTTTTTAAACGCTCAACGGTGTGTTTTTGGTTCAATAGACTTTAATGGAGATGCTCCAGAAAAGCAAGTAGTGCATTTTTTTTTTTTTGTTACATATTGTCACCAGTGCAGTACAGCGTTATCATATAACTTATGTGGAAGTGATCAGGGACAATGACTGGTGACAGTATGTTAAAAATAATAGAAATAATAAAATAATTTTTTATTCAATTTTCTAAACTTTTTTTTTCTTTTAGCTTTTCTTATCATTTTTTTTAAATCATTTTTTATCCAGTTTTCTAAACAATTTTTTTCATTTGTTTGTTTGTTTCGTTATTTTTCTATTTATTTTTTATTACATTTTTTCAATTTTTTGGTGATTTTTTTTTTTAACACACTGTGACCAGAGCAGTACAGTGTTAATATTTGTAACACTGTACTACTCTGGGGACGTTTTTTTTTAATTGTTTAATTTATTTTTTATTACATTTTTTTCAATTCTTTTTTTTACACACTGTGACCAGAGCAATACAGTGTTACTATAGTAACATTGTACTACTCTGGGGAAGTTTTTTTTTAATTAATTAATTTTCTAAACTTTTTTTTTCTTTTAGCTTTTCTTATCCTTTTTTTTTAAATCATTTTTTATTCAGTTTTCTAAACAATTTTTTTTGTTTGTTTGTTTCTTTATTTTTCTATTTATTTTTTATTACATTTTTTCAATTTTTTGGTGATTTTTTTTTTTTAACACACTGTGACCAGAGCAGTACAGTGTTACTATAGTAACACTGTACTACTCTGGGGACTTTTTTTTAAATTGTTTAATTTATTTTTTATTACATTTTTTTCAATTTCTTTTTTAACACACTGTGACCAGAGCAATACAGCGTTACTATAGTAACAATGTACTACTCTGGGGAAGTTTTTTTTAATTAATTAATTTTCTAAACTTTTTTTTTCTTTTAGCTTTTCTTATCATTTTTTAAAATCATTTTTTATTCAGTTTTCTAAACAATTTTTTTCATTTGTTTGTTTCGTTATTTTTCTATTTATTTTTTATTACATTTTTTCAATTTTTTGGTGATTTTTTTTTTTTTTAACACACTGTGACCAGAGCAGTACAGTGTTACTATAGTAACACTGTACTACTCTGGGGACGTTTTTTTAAAATTGTTTAATTTATTTTTTATTACATTTTTTTCAATTTCTTTTTTTAACACACTGTGACCAGAGCAATACAGTGTTACTATAGTAACAATGTACTACTCTGGGGAAGTTTTTTTTTAATTAATTAATTTTCTAAACTTTTTTTTTCTTTTAGCTTTTCTTATCATTTTTTTTAAATAATTTTTTTATTCAGTTTTCTAAACAATTTTTTTATTTGTTTGTTTGTTCCTTTATTTTTCTATTTATTTTTTATTACATTTTTTCAATTTTTTGGTGATTTTTTTTTTTTTTAACACACTGTGACCAGAGCAGTACAGTGTTACTATAGTAACACTGTACTACTCTGGGGACGTTTTTTTAAAATTGTTTAATTTATTTTTTATTACATTTTTTTCAATTTCTTTTTTAAACACACTGTGACCAGAGCAATACAGTGTTACTATAGTAACAATGTACTACTCTGGGGAAGTTTTTTTTTAATTAATTAATTTTCTAAACTTTTTTTTTCTTTTAGCTTTTCTTATCATTTTTTTTAAATAATTTTTTTATTCAGTTTTCTAAACAATTTTTTTTATTTGTTTGTTTGTTCCTTTATTTTTCTATTTATTTTTTATTACATTTTTTCAATTTTTTGGTGATTTTTTTTTTTTTTTTAACACACTGTGACCAGAGCAATACAGTGTTACTATAGTAACAATGTGCTACTCTGGGGAAGTTTTTTAAATTATTTAATTTATTTTTTATTACATTTTTTTCAATTTCTTTTTTTTTAACACACTGTGACCAGAGCAATACAGCGTTACTATAGGGAAGTATTTTTTAAATTAATTTATTTTTTATTACATTTTTTCTATTTTTTTTTAACACACTGTGACCAGAGCAATACAGCGTTACTACAGTAACAATGTGCTACTCTGGGGAAGTTTTTTTAATTAATTTATTTTTTATTACATTTTTTCAATTTTTTTAACACACTGTGACCAGAGCAATACAATGTTACTATAGTAACATGTACTACTCTGGGGAAGTTTTTTTTTTTTCACATTATGATTGCTTATACTAGTGCATTTCAGTGGTAAAAGCAACCCTTTTTACTGAATGAGACTGTGGATTCAGTGTGTTTTGTTGTGATTAGCTGTGACTGGCCCTAACTGTACCATGTGATTACTGTGACCAATCAGTGTACACAATAGATGTTAAGAAAGGAAGCACAAGGTCGCCGGTTCCCGGACACAGCCAGGGACAGATCGCGCCGTAGCGCGTTTCGAGAGGACGTCCACCCAGAACAATGAGAGTTTTTGCACACACGTTATTCATGTGTTTTTCACAGGTTCTTTGACACTTTTTGTGTTTTTTATGCTTTTTTTTTAAATTGTTGGGCAGATTAACCAGTTCCGCCCAGGCCTATAGTCACATAACAGCCGGTCGGAAACTGGTTAATCTACCCAACAACAAATTGGCCAAAAAAAGCATAAAAAAAAGCAGCCGATCAGACTAATCTGTGTCTGATTGGCTGCACTGGAGGCCAGAAGAGAGATCTGGGGTCTAATAGACCCCAGATCTCCCCATAAAGAGGACCATAAAGAGGGGGTGCCACCTTTACTCCAAGCTAGACCTGAACACTTTAGTGCCTCAGGGAAGTTTTTTCCCATAGTATACAGTGGGTGTGGCCAAATTGCTTTTGCTGACATCATCGCCCCCCCCCCCCCCAGTGATGCCGAACCTGCCCCCAGACAGCCGCCTGCAGCTCCCAGACAGCAACAGATTTGTGTGTGACTCTCAGTTACTTGGAGAGCCACAGCCCAGTCTGAATAGTGTGTCCGGGTTTCAGTCGCACTGAAACCCGGACACATGATTCAAAACCCGGACTGTGAATCCTGGACAGGTGGCAACCTTAGTCACGGCCCATGCTGTCACAAGGGATGTTGCTCATCTGTTGTGACAGAAAGTTATAGTTAAAGTTTCACGATCCACACTACCGGCCGCTCTTTATGAGACGGCTGTGTGGTTCTATGCTGCCAACTATTTGTGCTCACGATCCTTAACTCCAATACGTGTCTCATCAGAAGTGGAGACCAGGAACAGCAATGTTCTAAGCAGCAAGTTTTACTTGAATTTTGGTGCAAGCCTCGTTAACCTCTGATTGACTCGAGTTTCCCCCTTTCCCCTTCCCCTTTTTTTCAATCAAACTAAAACCTACGATGTCAGCTAATTACTGAGAGCTGCAACATATGTAGTTAAGAAGTGCTCGCCATGACCTAACACAGTTTAAAATCTTTTAGGTATTCAGTTCTGTGCTCCTGAAGAAGAGCATGCGGCGCGCAACATGTCGAGCAAATACAGAATTTGATTGTTACCACCGCATAGCTTCTGGTTCAACGCAATGTAACTATATTGAATAGAGTTTCTATTTCTAAATGTTGCTTTAATTGTTTTGTATAACCATTTAGCTATGTATGGAGTGTATAACTTGTAAAACGGTTGTGATCATGAACTGGATTCTATCTGTTTCCCCCCTTTTTTACTCTCTATTTTTTAAAAAAAACTTTCAATAAACCAGAATTTTTAACTACAAATATAGTAATTATTGTGCCTTAAAAGTCTTAAGCCCAATTTGCCAATCTCTCATAGTTAAAGTTTCGGCTTTAAGGACTCCTGATATGCCACATTTGGCATGTGATTTTTTTTGGGGGGTTTTAACAGGTACCCAGGAATTTCTCCTCTCCCCCCTTCCCCCTCCCTGTAATCTTCGGGGGACACATCATAGGTCAGGATGTGCAGCACGACTTGCGCATGCGCAGTGAGCACCAAGCTGGTGCCACATCACTGCAACCTCACCATTGCCCAGCAATGGAACCTGATCAGTGCCCATCTGCATCCTCTGCATTGCCCATTAATGCAGCCTAATTGGTGCCATCTGCAGCTTCAACATTACCCATCAATGTAGCCTGATCAGTGCCCATCTGCAGCTTTGCCATTGCCCATTAATGCAGCCTGATTAGTGCCTACCTGCAGCCTCTCCATTGCCCATTAATGCAGCCTGATCACTGCCCATCTGCAGCCTCTCCATTGCCCATTAATGTAGCCTGATCAGTGCACATTTGCAGCCTTGACATTGCCCATCACTGCAGCCTGATCAGTACCCATCTGCAGTCTTGCCATTGCCCAACACTGCAGCCTGATCAGTGCCCATCTGCAGCCTCTCCATTGCCCATAAAAGTAGCCTGATCAGTGCCCATCTGCAGCCTCTCCATTCTCCATTAATGCAGCCTGATCAGTGCCCATCTGCAGCCTTGACATTGCCCAACATTGCAGCATGATCTGTGCCCATCTGCAGCCTTGACATTGCCCTTCAATGTTCAATGCTGCCTGATCAGTGCCCATCTGCATCTTTGCAATTGCCCATCATTGCAGCCTAATCAGTGCCCACCTGCAGCCTCTCCATTGCCCATCATTGCAGCCTGATCAGTGTCTACTTGCAGCCTTGCCATTGCCCATCATTGCAGCCTGATTAGTGCCCATCTGCAGCCTTGCCATTGCCCATCATTGCAGCCTAATCAATGCCCATCTGCAGCCTTGCCATTGCCCAATAATGCAGCCTCTCCATTGCCCATCAATGCAGCCTCACCAGTGCCCATCCATGCAGCCTGATCAGTGCCCATCTACAGCCTCTCCATTGCCCATCATTACAGGCTGGATCAGTGCCCATCTGCAGCCTCTCTATTGCCCATCATTACAGCCTGATCAGTGCCAATTTGCAGCCTCTCCATTGCCCATCAATGCAGCCTGATTAGTGCCCATCTGCAGCCTTGACATTGCCCATCAATGTAGTCTGATCAGTGCCCATCTGCAGCCTTGAAATTGCCCATCATTGCAGCTTGATCAGTGCCCATCTGCAGCCTCTCCATTGCCCATAAATGCAGCCTGCTCAGTGCCCATCTGCAGCCTGCTCAGTGCCCATCTGCAACCTCGCCATTGCCCATCATTGCAGCCTGATCAGTGCCCATCTGCTGTTTTGACATTGCCCATCATTGCAGCCTGATCAGTGCCCATCTGCATCCTCGACATTGCCTATCCTTGCCATTGCCCATCATTGCAGCCTGATCAGTGCCCATCTGCAGCCTCTCCATTGCCCATCATTGCAGCCTGATCAGTGCCCATCTGCATCCTCGACATTGCCCATCATTGCAGCCTGATCAGTGCCCATCTGCATCCTCGACATTGTCCAACATTGCAGCCTGATCAGTGCCCATCTGCATCCTTGCCATTGCCCATTATTGCAGCCTGATCAGTGCCCATCTGCAGCCTCTCTATTGCCCATCATTGCAGCCTTATCAGTGCCCACCTGCGGCCTCACCATTGCCCATCAATGCAGCCTGATCAATGCCCATCTGCAGCCTTGACATTGCCCATCATTGCAGCATGATCAGTGCCCATCTGCAGCCTCTGCATTGCCCATCAATGCAGCCTAATTAGTGCTCATCTGCAACCTTGACTTTGCCCAAAATTGCAGCCTGATCAGTGCCCATCTGCATCCTTGCTATTGCCAATCATTGCAGCCTTATCGGTGCCCATCTGTAGCCTTTCCATTGCTCATCAATGCAGCCTGATTGATGCCCATATGCAGCCTTTACATTGCCCATCATTGCAGCCTGATCAGTGCCCATCTGTAGCTTTGATATTGCTCATCATTGCAGGCTGATCAGTGCCCATCTACAGCCTCTCCATTGCCCATCAATACAGCCTGATCAGTGCCCATCTGCAGCCTCCCCATTGCCCATCAATGCAGCCCAATCAGTGCCCATGTGCAGCCTCTCCATTGCCCATCATTGCAGCCTGTTCAGTGACCATCTGCAGCCTTGCCATTGCCCATTATAGCAATCTAATCAGTGCCCATATGCACCCTTCGCATTTACCATCATTGCAGGATGATTAGTGCCCATCTGCAGCCTTGAAATTGCCCATCATTGCAGCTTGATCAGTTCACATCTGAAGCTTCTCTATTGCCCATCAATTCAGGCCAATCAGTGCCCATCTGCAGCCTTTCCATTGCCCATCAATGCAGCCTGATCAGTGCCCATCTGCAGCCTTGCCATTGCCCATCATTGCAGCCTGATCAGTGCCCATCTGCAGCCTTGCCATTGCCCATCATTGCAGCCTAATCAGTGCCCATCTGCAGCCTTGCCATTGCCCATCATTGCAGCCTAATCAGTGCCCATCTGCAGCCTTGCCATTGCCCAATAATGCAGCCTCTCCATTGCCCATCAATGCAGCCTCACCAGTGCCCATCCATGCAGCCTGATCAGTGCCCATCTGCAGCCTTGCCATTGCCGATCATTACAGCCTGGTCAGTGCCCACCTGCAGCCTCTCTATTGCCCATCATTACAGCCTGATCAGTGCCCATCTGCAGCCTTGCCATTGTCCATCATTGCAGCCTGATCAGTGCCAATCTACAGCCTCTCCATTGCCCATTAACGAAGCCTGATTAGTGCCCATCTGCAGCCTTGACATTGCCCATCAATGCAGTCTGATCAGTGCCCATCTGCAGCCTTGAAATTGCCCATCATTGCAGTTTGATCAGTGACCATCTGCAGCCTCTCCATTGCCCAAAAATGCAGCCGGCTCAGTGCCCATCTGCAGCCTTGCCAGTGCCCATCAATGCAACCTGATTAGTGGCCATCTGCAACCTCACCATTGCCCATCATTGCAGCCTGATCAGTGCCCATCTGCAGTTTTGACATTGCCCATCATTGCAGCCTGATCAGTGAACATCTGCAGCCTCGACATTGCCCAATAATGCAGCCTGATCAGTGCCCATCTGCATCCTCGATATTGCCCATCATTGCAGCCTGATCAGTGCCCATTTGCATCCTCAACATTGCCCTTCATTGCAGCCTGATTAGTGCCCATCTCCAGCCTTGATATTGGCCAACATTGCAGCCTGATCAGTGCCCATCTGCATCCTTGCCATTGCCCATCATTGCAGCCTGATCAGTGCCCATCTGCAGCCTCTCCATTGCCCATCATTGCAGCCTTATCAGTGCCCATATGCAGCCTCACCATTGCCCATCAATGCAGCCTGATCAATGCCCATCTGCAGCCTTGACATTACCCATCATTGCAGCCTGATCAGTTCACATCTGAAGCTTCTCTATTGCCCATCGATGCAGGCCAATCAGTGCCCATCTGCAGCCTTGACATTGCCCATCAATGCAGCCAGATCAGTGCCCATCTGCAGCCTCACCATTGCCCATTAATTCAGCCTGATTAGTGCCCATCTGCAGCCTTGCCATTGCCCATCATTGCAGCTTGATCAGTGCCCATCTGCAGTCTCTCCATTGCCCATCACTGCAGCCTGATCAGTGCCCATCTGCAGCCTTGGTATTGCCCATCTTTGCAGACTGATCAGTGCCCATCTGCAGCCTCGACATTGCCCAACAATGCAGCCTGATTAGTGCCCGTTTGAGGATGGTGCCTTGCTAAAGAAGCTGAGGGTAAAGGTGATGGACTGACCAAGCATGTCTCCAGACCTAAACCCTATTGAGCATCTGTGGGGCATCCTCAAACACAAGGTGGAGGAGCGCAAAGTCTCCAACATCCACCAGCTCTGTGATGTCGTCATGGGGGAGGGGAAGAGGACTCCAGTGACAACATCTGAAGATCTGGTGACCTCCATGCCCAAGAGGGTTAAGGCAGTGCTGGAAAATAATGGTGGGCACACAAAGTATTGACACTTTGGGCCTGATTTGTACATTTTCACTTAGGGGTGTACTGACTTTTGTTTCCAGCGGTTTAGACATTAATGGCTGTGTGTTGAGTTATTTTGAGGGGACAGCAAATTTACACTGTTATACAAGCTGTACACTCACTACTTTACATTGTAGCAAAGGGTCATTTCTTCAGTGTTGTCACATGAAAAGATAGAAGAAAAGATTTGCACAAATGTGAGGGGTGTACTTACTTTTGTGGGATACTGTATATATATATATATGTGTGTAATGTTTGGGGGGGTTCTAAGTAATTTTCTAGCAAATAAATACAGATTTTTACTTGTAAACAAAAATTGTCAGAATAGGCCTGGAGTTGAAGAGAAGGAAGGGGATCGTCGTTAACCCCTTGCTGTCCACACACCTCTAATAAATACCAGGACTGTGTGCCCCTCCCGGGGGGGGGGGGGGGCGGTGAACAATCCCGACAATTATCCTGATTGGATAATGACCTTGAAGCCTCGCTCCTGTATGTGACCTTCACGCCATCCATAATGAGCGCGAAGAGACCACCTCGGCATGCCCAATGACCTCTAATGCGAAAAAGGTGCTTGGCTTTGTCGGTGAGCGTCCGCACTGGAAAGGGGCCCCCCCCCCCCCGGGAGGGGGGGAGCGCACGCCGACACCTCCGCCAGACGTCTGTACAGGCGACATCGGAGTCGCCTTTGAAGTGGGTGACACCGAGGGCAAAGGAGCCCTGCCCCCCCCATCCATTTCATCCCATTGCTGGTCTATATAATCCAGGATTTAGGGCCCATTCACACCTCAGCGTTTTGTAGATTTGTAGATTGAAGCTCCAAAACACGGAAAAATTGGGCAGATTGGTGCGTTTTTGCACATTTTTATTCCCATAGAAATGAATAGACATTTGCGCATTTTATATGCGCATTCGCAAATTTTGTAGCGCGCAGTTTTCTGCTCAAATGAAAAAAAATTTAAAAAAGAATAGTAATCATATATAAATAATTAAATGTAGAAATAAATACACAAATAACTAAAACTCATCATAAATAAATAATAAATAAATATATATTTTTTTATAATACATACATTAAAAATTAACCCCTACCCTTAAAAATATTATAAATAAATTATTATTATTAAAATAGTAATAAATAAACACCCAAACCCAAACAAAAAATAAATCAATTATTATTATTAATAATTAATATTTTATAAATAATAATAATAATAATAATAATAATAATAATAATAATAATAATAATAATAATAATAATAATTTATTTATAATATGTTTATTACTATGTAATAATAAATAAATAATTAACCCCTAGCCCTTAAAATAATATTAATAATATATTTATTTTGTGTTAGGGTTAAGGTGTTTAGTTATTATTATTTCATGACTATTTTTTTTTTTAAGGGTTAGGGATTAATGAATACTATGTAACAATAAATAAGCAATTAACCCCAAACCTTAACCCCTGACCCTTAAAATAGTAATAATATTTATATTAATAATAATGTATTTATTTTGTGTTAGGGTGTTTTGTTATTATTATTTTATTATTATTATTATTAATATTATTATTATTATTATTATTATGTGTTATGTGTTAAGGTTAGGGGTTAATTATTAATTTATGATTACATAGTATTAATTTATTGTATTTATTTATGATTACATAAAAATATTGAAATCAAATACAGTCCAAAAACATGCACATTTCACAGTATGCATGTTTTTAGACTGTATTAGATTTCACTATTTTTGTTTGATTATTTTATTGAAAGTAGCAGCACGGGAAGATTAATTGGTTTATGTACTCAGGAGTGCAGTGCTCACATATTTTATATTTATTTATGATTATTTTTTATTTGTGTATTTATTTTACATTTACTTATTGATTTAATATTATTATTATTATTATTATTATTATTAGTAGTAGTAGTAGTAGTAGTACTAGTAACACCCTGAACCTAACAAAAGATAAATAAATAATAAATAACCCTAACCCCAACCCCTAATCCTAACCCTAACTTAACCTTACTCTAACACCTTACCCTGAGAAAAAAAATAATAATAATACATGAATAGTAATAATAATAATTAAATAAAAGAAATAAAAACGGATGGAAAAGCTAAAAGAGTTAAAAAAAACTAGCAACAAATGCTATTGGCTAAATAATAATTAACCCCAATCTTAAAAAAATTATAAATGAATAATTATTATTTTTATGAATAATAATAATAATAATAATAACAAAAAATAAATAAACACCCAAACCCAAACAACATTTTTTTAAATTATTAATACTACTACTACTAATACTACCAAACAATTTCTTTTTATTATTAATACTACTACTACTACCACTACTACTGCTTCTACTACTAATTTATTTATTTACTTTGTGTTAGGGTGTTTAGTTATTTAGTGTTATTGTATTATTTTTTATATTATTTTTTTTAAGGGCTAGGGGGTTAATTATTCAAAATTACATAGTATTAATTTGTTGTATTTATATTTTATTTATTTATGTATGTATTTTACATTGATTTATTAATGTATTATTATTATTATTATTAGTAGTAGTAGTAGTAGTAGTAGTAGTAGTAGTAGTAGTAGTGGTGGTGGTAGTAAAAACATCCTAACAAAATATAAATAAATAATAAATAACCCTAATCCTAACCTAAATTTAACTCTAACCCCTTATCCTAACAAAAAATAAATAAAATGAATAATAATAATGATAATAAATATAAGCTGATGGAAAAGTTAAAAAAAAACTGAAAAAACTAGCAACAAATGATGCAACTGATGATAGTTTCTCTATTGGCTAATAAAAAAACACTGTATAAAAATTAGCAAAAAAAAAAAAGCTGGAAAAACGCTCAGGTGTAAACGCAGCCTTCGGATTGGATCTTAAAATATAAAGAGGCCATTACTGAGATTCTTCTTCACTTCCTGTCCCGGTGACCCCCGTACAATAAATGGGGGGGAGAGGTTGTCACCGGGACGGAGAGCCCTCCATTAAACATAAGTTCTGACCCTCCCCCGCTCAACCAAAAATGTGGAAAATTTTGTCCGCACAGGAAATCTCCCCAATGGGGACACCTGACAGAGCCTCTCTCTGGGGAAAAAGCTGCTCCAGGCTCCCTTCAGTAATCCCCGCAGCTATTCTGAGCTCTGATCTTCCACCGTCAGCAGAGGTCATGTGATTGGATGACCAGGTATGGGGTGCGGTGTGACCGGGTCACATGGTCAGTACTGAAGGGAGCCTGGAGCAGCGGTTTCCCCAGGAAAAGGAAACATTTTCAGAGTTGTTCTCCCAATTGTTGGAAGTCATAGTCACTGCGTACTGGAAAATCTATATGGGATGGATAGCGGAGTGGGCGGGGCCTCTACTGCATGATGGAGAATCTATATGGGATGGATAGCGGAGTGGGCGGAGCCTCTACTGTGTGATGAAAAATCTATATGGGATGGATAGCAGAGTGGGCGGAGCCTCTACTGTGTGATGGAAAATCTATATGGGATGGATAGCGGAGTGGGCGGAGCCTCTACTGTGTGATGAAAAATCTATATGGGATGGATAGCAGAGTGGGTGGGGCCTCTACTGCATGATGGAGAATCTATATGAGAAGGATAGTGGAGTGGGCGAGGCCTCTACTGTGTGATGGAAAATCTATATGGGATGGATAGCGGAGTGGTGGGGTGGGGCCTCTACTGCGTGCTGAGAAATCTATATGGGATGGATAGCGGAGTGGGCGGGGCCTCTAGTGTGTGCTGAGAAATCTATATGGGATGGATAGCGGAGTGGGCAGGGCCTCTACTGCATGCTGGAAAATCTATATGGGATGGATAGTGGAGTGGGCGGGGCCTCTAGTGTGTGCTGAGAAATCTATATGGGATGGATAGCGGAGTGGGCGGAGCCTCTACTGCATGCTGGAAAATCTATACGGGATGGATAGCGGAGTGGGCGGGGCCTCTACTGTGCCGCTATACATGTTACTATCTGATTGTACAATCTCTATACAATCATGTAGTGTGGGACCCTGCCCCTCAAAGTAAACATGGGTTCTGTCTAATCCTCTGCAGCTGGATTGCACAGAGCTCCTCACAGGGTCCCCCTGATCTGTAGATAGATATCGCTCCCTCTGACTGGACTCTGATTGGGCTCCACCGCGTCCTGTCATTGTAGGAGATACGGTATAATGGGAATGGGGTGCATTTCAGCAGAATCGGCGGTGGTGTGTTTGGGAATTTGGGCCCCATGTTATCACACCGACAGGGGGAGACATCAGAGAGACGGGGTGTAATTCGATATCCTGTCCATCCATACACTACATACTATACAAAGATTATTATTATATGCATCATCACACATGGAGCGCAAGACGTCTGAAGAAGAAATGTCACATTACATCATGTAAAAATTAATACATAATAATAATAAAGTAACAATTATAGTAATGATAGTAATAATAATAAAATATATGTAAAAAATAAAAATAATAGTAATACAAAAAAATTAAAAAAATTAAAAAAATAAAATAAAATGATAATAATACAATATAATATAATATTGTGTTGGTTTTATTATTATTGTGTGTGTATATAAAAATAATAAGAACAAAATAATAATGATGATAAGATATTATATGTAATAATAATAATAATAAAATATAATAATAATAGTACTGATAGTAATGATAATAATAATAATAACAACAACACAATATTATATGTATACTGTATATAAGAACAATAATAGTAATGATAATAATAATACAATATTATATGTAATAATATTAACACAAAAGCATCATCACTATTATTATTATTACTATTATATTACTATTATTATTTTTATTACACACGTTTTCGGCGATCTGAATACTTTGAAGTGTAAAGGAGGGATTTGAGGTCTTTTAGACCCCCCGATCCCTCCATAAAGAGTACCTGTCACCACCTATTACTGTCACAAGGGATGTTTACATTCCTTGTGACAGCAATAAAAGTCATCAAAACATTTTTTTTTTTTTTTTAAACACAATTTATGAATTTAAAAATAAATAAAATAAATAAGAAAAAAAAAAAAAAATTAAAGCGCCCCCGTCCCCGCGAGCTCGCGCAGCAAAGAAAATGCATACGGAAGTCGCGCCCGCATATGTAAACGGTGTTCAAATCACACATGTGAGGTATCGCCGCGATCGTCAGAGTGAGAGCAATAATTCTAGCCCTAGATCTCCTCTGTAACTCTAACCTGGTAACTGTAAAAAAAAAATTTAAAGCGTCGCCTATGGAAATTCTTAGGTACCGTAGTTTGTCGCCATTCCACGAGTGCGTGCAATTATAAAGCATGACATGTTTGGTATCTATTTACTCGGCGTAACATCATCTTTCACATTATACAAAAAAATTGGGGTAACTTTACTGTTTGGATTTTTTAAAATTCATGAAAGTGTCCCTTTTCCCAAAAATGTGCGTTTAAAACACCGCTGCACAAATACCGTGTGATATAAAATATTGCAACGATCTCCATTTTATTCTCTAGATTCTCTGCTAAAAATATATATATAATGTTTGGGGATTCTAAGTAATTTTCTAGCAAAAAATACGGATTTTAACTTGTAAACACCAAATTTCAAAAATAGGCTTAGTCATGAAAGGGTTAATAATAAAAATAACACAGTATAGTAATAATAACAACACAATATTATATGTAGTAATAATAATAATAATAATAACATATTATAATACATAAAAATGCTTATATTTCTTAACATTGGTGATATTTTTATTAATTAGGTGATATTATAATAGTAATATTGATGATGATGGTAAATGATTATAATGGATACTTCTGATCAGTATAATTATAGTGGTGGGAAGTCTGATGATAGTGATGGGGAGGAGTTACCATGAATACAATGATGATGATTGGAGGAGGAGGAGGATGAACCATGACGCTCTGTGGGGATCTGGGCAGGTCACATTACTCGAAGGGGGCGTGGCCGCTCTGGGCCGCTGTAGTGACGTCACCAAGATGGCGCTCCCCATACTCCGGCGTGCGGTGGTGTTCCGGTTGCGGAGAGGGCACCGGGCTGTGAGCACCGAGAGCCCCACCGGACCCCAGGTACCGGACACGTCACACTGCCAACACAGCCTAACCCACCGAGAGCATGCTGGGACTTGTAGTCCTCCTATAATGATCATACAAGACATGCTGGGACTTGTAGTCCCCCTATAATGATCATACAAGACATGCTGGGACTTGTAGTCCTCCTATAATGATCATATAAGACATGCTGGGACTTGTAGTCCTCCTATAATGATCATATAAGACATGCTGGGACTTGTAGTCCTCCTATAATGATCATATAAGACATGCTGGGACTTGTAGTCCTCCTATAATGATCATATAAGACATGCTGGGACTTGTAGTCCCCCTATAATGATCATACAGGAGATGCTGGGACTTGTAGTCCTCCTATAATGATCATATAAGACATGCTGGGACTTGTAGTCCCCCTATAATGATCATATAAGACATGCTGGGACTTGTAGTCCCCCTATAATGATCATATAAGACATGCTGGGACTTGTAGTCCCCCTATAATCATATAAGACATGCTGGGACTTGTAGTCCTCCTATAATGATCATATAAGACATGCTGGGACTTGTAGTCCTCCTATAATGATCATATAAGACATGCTGGGACTTGTAGTCCTCCTATAATGATCATATAAGACATGCTGGGACTTGTAGTCCTCCTATAATGATCATATAAGACATGCTGGGACTTGTAGTCCCCCTATAATCATATAAGACATGCTGGGACTTGTAGTCCCCCTATAATGATCATACAGGAGATGCTGGGACTTGTAGTCCCCCTATAATCATATAAGACATGCTGGGACTTGTAGTCCCCCTATAATGATCATACAAGACATGCTGGGACTTGTAGTCCCCCTATAATGATCATACAAGACATGCTGGGACTTGTAGTCCCCCTATAATGATCATATAAGACATGCTGGGACTTGTAGTCCCCCTATAATGATCGTTCAGGACATACTGGGACTGGTTTGATCATACATGCGATGTGATTGGTCGGTGATGATTTGTGCGATGTGATTGGTCGGTGTGTGTTGTGATTGGTCGGTGTGTGTTGTGATTGGCTCTGATGTCTTCTCTGTCAGTGAATATGTCAGATTCTTCATCATGTTGTGGTGGGGGGGGGGAGGGGTAGATAATTGTGGGGGGTTGTCGGGTTGCTCCCCAGATAGGTGAAGCTCATTAATCACCCCCCTTGTAGATGGCGGCTTCTCTGTCGGCACTTCCTGCCCCCCCCCCCCCCCCCCCCCCGCCGGCACCGGGAGACCCTCCATCAATCACTGCTGTCAGACGGATCAGCGGGGGATGTGCCCCCCCCCCCCCCCCCCCGGCCCCCCACACACACTGAATGGACAGATGGCGGTCTGCCTGTGTACATCGCTCAGCCGCACTCGCTGTATATATATATATATATATTTTCCCTGCCCCCTCTATATTACCCCCAATATACAGTCACCTTATGACAAGGAGGGTTCCGCCTGCCGCCAATCCAATATATTTTCCATAAACATTTCTACCGTCCACCGGATCCCCGCACTGCGCCCGTTTTTTATATATATATAAGGGATTTTTATTGTTTTGGGTTATTTTCTATTCTTATGAATGGGATCAGATTAACCCCTTCATAACCAGAGGGGTGTCTGCTCTGAACTGACACGCCCCCTTCCTGTACACAGAAATGATTGGACATTTCTTTAGGAACATTTTATTTGTTACAATGTTTCGGTAATTATCCTGCGTTCCATCCCCCGTTCCTGCACTGTCTGGGCACCACTCCCACACCGTCCTGTACAGAGCTGGACTAACAGTGACCGCCGCTGGTCCTACATTGTATGTGATGACAAGAGGGGTGGTGGCATTACCAGTGAAGCCAGTTGGGGGTGGGGGGGTACAGGGACTGACCTACAGAAAGAGGTGGGGGGGCACAGGACCTGTAGGATCTAGGAAAACGGGGTACACGGACTGACCTGCAGGAAGTGGGGGGTACAGGGACTGACCTGCAGGAAGTGGGGGCTACAGGGACTTACCTGCAGAAAGAGGGGGGGTACAGAGACTGACCTTCAGGAAGAGGGAGGTACAGAGACTGACCTGCAGGAAGAGGTGGGGTACAGGGACTGACCTGCAGGAAGAGGGGGGTACAGGGACTGACCTGCAGGAAGAGGGGGGTACAGGGACTGACCTGCAGGAAGAGGGGGGTACAGGGACTGACCTGCAGGAAGAGGGGGGTACAGGGACTGACCTGCAGGAAGAGGGGGGTACAGGGACTGACCTGCAGGAAGAGGGGGGTACAGGGACTGACCTGCGGGAAGTGGGGGGTACAGGGACTGACCTGCGGGAAGTGGGGGGTACAGGGACTGACCTGCGGGAAGTGGGGGGTACAGGGACTGACCTGCAGGAAGTGGGGGGTACAGGGACTGACCTGCAGGAAGTGGGGGGTACAGGGACTGACCTGCAGGAAGTGGGGGGTACAGGGACTGACCTGCAGGAAGTGGGGGGTACAGGGACTGACCTGCAGGAAGAGGGGGGTACAGGGACTGATCTGCGGGAAGTGTGGGGTACAGGGACTGACCTGCGGGAAGTGGGGGGTACAGGGACTGACCTGCGGGAAGTGGGGGGTACAGGGACTGACCTGCGGGAAGTGGGGGGTACAGGGACTGACCTGCGGGAAGTGGGGGGTACAGGGACTGACCTGCGGGAAGTGGGGGGTACGGGGACTGACCTGCAGGAAGTGGGGGGTACAGGGACTGACCTGCAGGAAGTGGGGGGTACAGAGACTGACCTGCAGGAAGAGGGGGCTACAGGGACTGACCTGCGGGAAGTGTGGGGGTACAATGACTGACCTACAGGAAGGGGGGTACAGGGACTGACCTGCAGGAAGAGGGGGCTACAGGGACTGACCTGCGGGAAGTGGGGGGGGGTACAATGACTGACCTACAGGAAGGGGGGTACAGGGACTGATCTGCGGGAAGTGGGGGGGGTACAATGACTGAATTGCAGGAAGGGGGCATACAGGGACTGACCCGCAGTAACAGCTCCTTCTCTTTGACCCAGCGAGGGGTTAATCAGACCCCCACTTCTGCTCAAATCGCAGCTTTTTCAGCTTAGACACCAATCTCTCCATCACCAGCATAAACTCCCCCCCGCTGACACCCTCATTCATCATAGCCGCCTCGTCATGATGTCACAGGCGGACCGGTCCCAAGAGCTCGCACTCTAGCAGAACTTTGAAAACACAATACGAGTGTAGAAGAGGAAAGGGACTGCTGAGCTCATAATGACATTGGGAATAAAATCATCCGTTATGTGTCACGGGGAGACGGCGTCACGTTTCCATCCAGTCACAGTAAAGTCCGTCGTCTCGCCTTAGAATTTGCGCAGCGAGACTTTCGCCAGGAGAACGGCGAGAACAATCCCGCGATGTTCGGTTTGTAGATGTTGGACTTTGCCGTGTGCGGGGATGTTGTACAGCTGGTGACGGCCGGACGCAGCCGCGTTCGGAGGGGGAGTCCTTGGTTCTGGCGAAGGTCGGGTGATGAGGGCAGCAGGATGTTGCGCTCCACCTTCAGGGGGCGCCATTTCCTCTAGCTCCGCCATTGGCAAGATTTCCAACCACTTTATATAAAGTAAACCTATGAAATGGGTGAAGTGACAGGTTCTCTTTACTTGGTCTGTGCCCCTGCTAATTGTCCGGTTTTGTGAAAGATCTTCAAGAGGATTTGCTTACGTTTCACTCTTATTAGATTCCCCCCAAAATTAGTTTTGGGGTGAAGCATAAGCCCAGAATCCCGGCGCTGACAGGCCGTACACCCCACCATCGCCCCGTCTTCTATAGTGACATTGCTCGTGTTTTATGTTGCAGGGTGCCGCCCCCCGCGTCTTCTCCGGGATACAACCCACCGGGATCCCTCACCTGGGGAACTACCTGGGCGCACTCCAGAGCTGGGTGAAGCTGCAGGATGAGTTCAGCTCGGTACTGTACAGCATTGTGGACCTCCACTCCATCACCGTCCCCCAGGACCCCCGCAGCCTGCGGGAGAGCATCCTGGACATGACCGCCTGCCTGCTGGCCTGCGGGATAGACCCGGAGAAGAGCGTCCTCTTCCAGCAGTCTCAGGTCAGTGTAGACTTCGGGGGGGGGGGGGTTATATATTGTGCCTGTTAATGGCTGAGATTCCGAGTTATCATCGGATTGCTCAGTTCACAGACACAGCGTACAGAGCTGATCTGAGCGGCTCTGTACCATGTGATAACCAATCACAGCTATCACAAATCTAAACAGTGTACTGTTTACATTGGAAAGCCTGCCTCTTAATGGAGGGAGGAGAAGATAATGAGTGAGTGATCATTGACCTAGAGGTGTCTGCATTCCAAAAATGGGTCATTATAGGGGCTCAGTTCAGACACCCCTGTACAGAGCCGATCGGAGCGGCTCTGTACCGTGTGATAACCAATCACAGCTATCACAAATGTAAACAGTGTACTGTTTACATTAAAGAGCCCACCATCTTCTTACAGTGGAAAAGGAAAAGCTAATGGATGTGTGATTGGGGGGTGTCTACGTTTCAAAAACGGGTCATTGTGGGGGCTCAGTTCACAGACACAGTGTACAGAGCTGATCTGAGCGGCTCTGTACCATATGATAACCTTTCACAAATGTAAACAGTGTACTGTTTACATTGGAAAGCCTGCCTCTTAATGGAGGGAGAAGAAGATAATGGGTGAGTGATCTATGACCTAGAGGTGTCTGCATTCCAAAAATGGGTCATTATAGGGGCTCAATTCAGACACCTTGTACAGAGCCGATCTGAGCGGCTCTGTACCATGTGATCACTGTGATAAACAATCACAGCTATCACAAATGTAAACAGTGTATTGTTTACATTGAAGAGCCCACCACCTTTTTACAGTGGAGGGGAGGAGAAGCTAATGGATGAGTGATTGGGGGGTGTCTACATTGCAAAAAAGGGGTCATTGTGGGGGCTCAGTTCACAGACACAGTGTACAGAGCTGATCTGAGCGGCTCTGTACCATATGATAACCAATCACAGCTATCACAAATGTAAACAGTGTACTGTCTGCCATGGGCAGGTATAACCTGCTGTGTTGTCCTTCCAGGTGCCGGAGCACGCTGAGCTCGGTTGGGTTCTCGGCTGTCTGACGTCGATGCCGCGGATCCGCCATTTGCCTCAGTGGAAGGTGAGTAAGGGAAGTTCCCGGTCACATGACCACGCTGTCCAGTGAGCACACCACTCGCCCTGTGTTCTGCGATGTTGCTATTGGAGGACCTTGTTATGGGTTTGCTCCCTACCGCCGTATTATAGTTGGAGGTGCAAATCTATTTTTGGAGTGCCGCTTGTAGACATGACTTCGGAAATCACCCTTTGGGGCGGCTTTACCCCTGTTAATGGCTGTGATTGTGAGGCAGCTCAATTCGGACACTGTGTACAGAGCTGATCCGAGCGGCTCTGTACCATATGATAATCACAGCTATCACAAATGTAAACAGTGTACTGTTTACATTGGAAAGCCCGCCCCCTTCTACCAATGGAGGGGAAGAGAAGCTAATGGATAATAAATAAGTGATCCTTGACGTTGGGGTGTCTACATTCCAAAAAGGAGTCATTATGGGGGCTCAGTTCACAGAGCCGATCTGAGAGGCTCTGTACCATGTGATAACCAATCACCGCTATCACAAATGTAAACAATGTACTGTTTACATTGGAGAGTCCGCCCCCTTCTTCTAATAATGGAGGGAGGAGAAGCTAATGAATTGGTGATCATTGACCTTGGGATGTCTACGTTCCATAAAGGGGTCATTATAGCGGCTGAGTTAGACATTGTGTACAGAGCCAAGCTGAGCGGATCTGTACCATGTGATCACTGTTCTAACAATCACAGCTATGACAAATGTAAACTGTGTACTTTTTACATTGGAAACCCTTCCCCCTTCTTCTAACAATGGAGGGAAGAGAAGCTAATGGATGAGTGATCATTAACCTTGGGGTGTCTACATTCCAAAAAGGGGTCATTATGGGCGTGAAGTTCACAGACGCTATGTACAGAGCCGATCTGAGCAGCTCTGTACCATGTGATCACTGTTATAACCAATCACAGCTATCACAATTGTAAACAGTGTACTGTTTACATTGGAAAGCCTGCCCCTTAACAGTGGAGGGAAGAGAAAATAATGGATGAGTAATCATTGACCTAGAGGTGTCTGCATTCTAAAAAGAGGTCATTATAGGGGCTCCATTCACATATACTGTGTACAGAGCCGATCTGAGAGGCTCTGTACCATGTGATCACTGTTACAATCTGTGACCACCAGTGCCTCCTCATCAGTGCCATCTATCTGTGGCCACCAGTGCCACCTATTCGTTCCCCTTAGTGCCACCTTATCGGTGCCCATCAGTGAAGGAGAAAAAATACCTGTTTGCAAAGTTTTATAAAAAAACTATAAGGCCTCATGCACTCTGGAGGTTATAATAACGTTATAAAAACGGCAGTAGCTGTGCAGTAGGGTGTTCAACGTTTTTGCAATACCGTTTTTCAGCGTTAGCGTTTTTAGAGTTTAAAAAAAAAAAGTTAGAAAACGCTGAGCTTGTTTTTGAGCGTTTATCTGCGTTTTTTAGGCGTTTATCAACGTTAGAGCGTTTTTACAGCTGAAAAACTCATCTCAGAACCCACTTGTTTTGTTTTTTTTACAGTCAAAAAAACTCCCCAGCCAAAAACAGTTGATAATAGAGCTGCACAATTAATCGTTAAACAAATCGTGATCTCGATTCAACCCCCCCCCCCCCCACGATCTCCGTTGCAGAGTTTGCCGATTCTTTCATATAAACAAGTGGAGAGACTTATCTGCTCACTCAGATGTCAAAAGAAAACATCAGGGTAGTCTGCCAAGTTTTTAACATGAAACATTGTATCCAACTCTTCCTTCTTAGATCAAAGGGATAAACTTCTGTGTGTAAAGAAAAAAATCCGGGCAGTCTGCCAAGTTTTTAAACAAGGTGTAAATGCAGGAAGTTTAACCACTTAAAGTCTAAATCTTTTTCGGACACTTTCTTTCTTAAGTTAAAATCAATATTTTTTTGCTAGAAAATTACTTGAAACCCCCAAACATTATATATATTTTAGCAGAGACCCTGGGGAATAAAATGTCAATTGCTGCAATATTTTATGTCACACTGTATTTGCGCAGCGGTCTTTCAAATGCAATTTTTTGGGAAAAAATACACTTCAATGAATAAAAAAAAAAAAAGAAACAGTAAAGTAAAAACCACCAAAAGAAAGCTCTATTTGTGGGGAAAAATGATAAAAAATCTCATATGGTTACAGTGTAGGATGACCGCGCAATTGTCATTCAAAGTGTGAGAGCGCTGGAAGCTACATATTGGCCTGGGCAGGAAAGGGGGTGAAAGTGGCCAGTAGGCAAGTGGTTAAAGCATAAGTGGCGGCTATCCAGGGGGGGGGGTGTTTTAACCACTTGCTGACTGCCTGCCGTCGATCGGCGGTTGAATGGCATTCCTTCGCAAATCGCCGTAGCTGTACGGCGGGCGCTTTAAGCAGTATAGGGGGCGCGCGCCGCATCCGTAAGGAGCTAGCTGATGCACGTGCCCGGCGGCGGCGATGTCCGCCGGGCACCCATGATCGCACCTGACAGAGCAAGAGCGGGGATCTGTATGTGTAAACACATAAATCCACATCCTGTCGAGGGAGAGGAGACAGATCGTGTGTTCCTAGTATATAGGAACAACGATCGGTCTCCTCAAGTCAGTCCCCTCCCCCCCCCACAGTTAGGTAGAACACACAGTCAGGGAACACGTTTAACCCCTTGATCGCCCCCCTAGTGTTAACCCCCTTCCCTGCCAGTGACATTTACACAGTAATCAGTGCATTTTTATGGCACTGATCGCTGTATGAAACGTCAATGGTCCGCTGCAATGTGTCAAACGTGTCAGATCTGTCCGCTGCAATGTCGCAGTCCCACTAAAAATCGCAGATCGCCTCCATTACTAGTTAAAAAAAAAAAAATAATAAAAATGCCATAAATCTTTCCCTATTTTGGTAGACGCTTTAACATTTGCGCAAACCAATCATTATACGCTTATTGCGATTTTTTTTTTTTTTTTTAACCAAAAATATGTAGAAGAATACATATCATAAACTGATGAAGAAATTATAAAAAGAAAAAATATAAGTTTGGGATATTTATTATAGCAAAAAGTAAAAAAAAAATGCGTTTTTTTTTTCAAAATTGTCATTCCTTTTTTGTTTATAGCGCAAAAAATAAAAACCGCAGAAATGATCAAATACCACCAAAAAAAAGCTCCTATTTGTGGAGGAAAAAAAAGGACATAAATTTTGTTTGGGTACAACGTCGCACGGCCGCGCAATTGTCAGTTAAAGCGACGCAGTGCCGTATCGCAAAAAATGGCCTGGTCAGGAAGGGGGTAAATCCTTCCGGGGCTGAAGTGGTTAAAAAAAAAAAACAACAAAAAAATGACTGGGACTCTGCTTTGAGCCGGCCATAGACCTATCGAAATTCAAGAATTGGCCGAATTTCGATCCGTCTATGGGGCAGGCTGTTTGTACGGAAGTCGATCGATAAATCGACTTCAGTGCCTGGCGGGTTTTTTTTTTTTCGTACGATCGCTGCCGCTGGCTTTAGCCGTCAGCAGTGATCATTGTATTCTGACGGCGGTTGTCAGAATACAATAGCGCCGGGGGGGGGATTCCCCTTATGGACACTGTGTTGATGGTGAAATTGAGTGATTTTTCTTTCCTTTAAGCCGCGGTTGAAAGTAAATGTTATAATGTATGGCCTTTCCTTTAGCCCCCTGCAATGCTTGGTGTTGGTGCCCCAGAATGCTGCGGGCAACGAATACGTTATTCTCGCCACGGTGAATATCCACAATGTGTTACCCTAAAATAGGTATGAGGTATCTGATCATGGGGGAGGGGAATGAGAGGAAGAAGGTGACGGTCGGCTCTAAATACCACCAAAGGAAAAGCTCTATTAGTCTCAAGAAAATCATCTAAAATGAATTTGTGTACAGTGTTACGTGGCAGAGTACTTGTCAGTCAAACTATCACCGAAGAATAGCCTGGACAGGAAGGTTCTTTATTACTCTGTATGTTAAGAGATTTAATCCCAGAGGGTTTGTGGACTTGTGGACTCCTATGGCTTCTCCCGGGAACGTGGACACCGGCAGGAAGTGCCTTCAGCCTCCTCAGTCTCTGTTGGCCGTATTAGGTGGCTGTAAATTTGGGGAAGGATCTGGCACAATGTCGCCTGCATCTCAGCCATTCCAGATCCCGTTCTTTGGATGTGTGTGTGGAGGGAGCGCCTGTTACCAAAGTTCAACTCACTTGAAGGGCTTTCTTTGAAACATCTAAGAGCATCCAACACGGCCAACTTGTTTCGGGTAGGAAAAAATTCTCTCTAGTCCTCAGGTCTTGAGCAGTTGATGGAATACACTAAGGGACCTGTGTTAAGGCTCGAAGAAGACCAGCGTCTACTGATTCCTATTCTGGAGCTGATTGTTGGCAGGGTGCAGAATTTACACCAGGATAGGATGGGGCAACTTTATTGGCCCCTGGGTGGCATGTCAGGGTATAGACGGAGCATGGATGTCAGAGGAGCTGGATACACTTTGGTATTATTAGTTGTAGGATGTCAGTCAGGTGTTCATGGAGCACAATATTTCCAGAGAGGCTGCACCCAACTAAGATTCTTCCAACCTTCGCCTCACCAACTAAGCGACACGGAGTGAATGTTTCCATGTATACAAGGTGTGACGGGAGTCACTTTGGACGGGGGGCTTGTGGAACCCAGCTTACCTTTGAGAGCTCTGGAAACCTATTTTCCAGCTCCACCGGAAAATGTGTAAGTCACCCTTTTGTCTATTAGGGGCACAGGGTGACCGAGAACCCCAGTAGGGTCTGCCCTAACCAGACTCCCCCGTACAACCACACCGGACTCAGCAGTACCCCTGTTATCCTGGGTTCTATATGTGTGGTTTGTGTTGAGAGAACTAAGGGGTTCTTTCACTTGGGACATTTCTGAACAAAATATCCCTCAAGAAATATATGAAGATAAATGAATTCCACCTTTCCAACTGCTGGAATATTGTATGAGCTTGGTCTCCTAGACTTCTGTAGACTTTTTACCAGGTAGTTTGAGGTGGAGTGGGGGTTTAGGTGGCTCTTTGTTCTATTGTTTCTGTCTGCCTTGGGAGCAACCTATTATGGGATGTATATGCGTATGTGGATTAGCTGCTAGAGGGGAGGGGGGGTTTAAGTGGCTGTATCCCATTGTTCTATTGTGTCTGTCTGCCTTGGGAGCAACCTATTATGGGATGTATATGTGGATTAGCTGCTAGAGGGGAGGAGGGGGGATTTCTCCTGCAGCCCTTCCTAAAGGCTGTCTGTGTGTCTCTTGTTACTGAATGTAGTTTACCCCGCCCTGGGACATTATGCAAAGAAGGAGGGATTGTCCCCTGAGTTTTATATCTCTTTGTACCTGTGTTTGAATAAACAGTCTTCTGTTTCCTACCACCCTACACTGATGTCTCGAGAAGTGACTGGTTGGGCTAAGGGGTCTTAGATCATGCTGGTACCGTGCAAGGGAAGCTTATACAGCGGACATACTCCTCTTGAGTGCGGGGGTCCACCACATTGGCAGCAGTGGGATTGTGCTTCCTAGCTGTGAACACGTCCACCACCACCGGGATCCAAGATCGGGATGGCAGACTTTGGTCGCCCCGGTGGTGTGACGGCGAAGAAGTGATCAATATTATTATTTTTTTTTTTTACATATGATTGCTTATAGCCGTTCATTTCATTGCTATAAGCAACCATTTTACTGAATGAAATTGATTCATTAGTTGTTTTGTTGTGATTAGCTGTGATCAGCCAAAGCTGATCACATGGTACAGATGGGCTGTGATTGCCCCCGTCTGTACCATGCGATCCCTGTAACCAATCACAGCTGGCAACACAATTGAAACACAATGGTATGGCATGAAACACATTGTGCACAACTGTCATGTGATCTGCTGTGATTGGTCAAAGCGATCACATGGTACAGATGGGCTGTGTTTGGCCCTGTCATAACCAGGTGATCACTGTGACCAATCACAGCTAGCAACACAATTGAAACACAATGGATGGCATGAATCAAAGCCATCCATTGTTTGCAGCTGTCATGTGATCTGCTGTGATTGGTCACAGCGATCACATGGTACCGGCATCGAGCCAGTGCACTGATCGGTGTCCTGTGGGAGGCGTTCTTGGGAGGAGTTATGCAAATATCAAAATGCCTTGATGGGTGGTTGTCAGCCTAGAGGAGTGGGCGTTCCTAGGCAGGCTTTATTTGCAAGGTTAACGCCCACATGTGATGCTGAGCCTCCATGATTGGAAGAACTGAAATCCAATTAATAAAAGGGACGGGGTCAGGACCAATCGGCTGTGTGAGAAAGGGCTGGATTGCTCTTGCTGCAACTTCCAATGCACATGGTGAGAAGCTCACAGTGTGCGGTGAAATCAGAGTAAGCCAATTTAGTCCAGGAGAGGAGCCGGTACAACTGTGCAAGACTGGAGGGGAGGCCGGGGGGGGATAAATGATCCCCCACTTGAGCTTTTGGGGCCTATACTTACCTTGTACTGAAAGCATCAAGTCTCAAAGTCAACAATCTCACACGAGTATTTCCCGCACTCAGCAGCAGAAATAGTCATTTGTATCTGATTCTTATTTGATCGGGTTTCCTCTGTTTCTTATCAGATTAAAAGTCAGACTCAGAAGAGCGAAGGCAGCGTGGGGTTGTTTACCTATCCTGTTCTCCAGGCAGCCGACATCCTCCTGTACAAGTAAGTCCTGCTTGGCCGCAGATAATCCTTTCCGGGTCCTGATCAGAAATGTCACTAAATGCCCTTGGAGAGGTGGGAGTGGAGAAACAGCAGCACACTGATCTTCCCAGTGAATGGCTATGCAGGAAGGGAGGGAGGGGGGGGGGGTGTCAGCACAAGTCTTGGCCATTGAAGGACGGCAAGCTGTTCTCCCAGCACAACCAGAACACTGACCACGCTGAAAGGGATGTGCTTTCATGCCTAGCGTAGTCAGTTTATAATAGAAAAGCAGAGGGGGGCTGGCAGGATCACCAGGGATTTCACACAAAGGAAGCAATACAAAGAGAATAGGAGGCTTTTTAACACAACAGCAGACACGTATCAGGAATATGAAATGTTGGTGGGATGTCAGTACCGCTGTGCATTATGCTTCTGTTACTCCTTCCATTACACCCCCGCACTCTCAGTATGTTCTCAGTCTTCTGAAGACTGAGGACATCTTGTGGTGAAGGAAAGATAATGCAGGGATTGCTGTATTGAAGCCTATGCAGATGGAAGCTCATTCCTTTTTGATCTGCAGATGAATGAAACATACAAAATAACATTATTACTTTGTATCTCTCTATCTCCCATCTGATCAATGTTTATAAACAATGTTACTTTGTATCTATCTCTCGTCTGATCAATATCTGTTTAATATTTATAAACAATGTTACTATGTATTTCTCTGTCTCCCGCCTGAGCAATGTTTATAAACACTGTATCAGACAGTTAAATTTTTGACAGCAGCAGCTTCTACAGCTGTTGTATTTTATTTAGGCAGCAACTCCCAGCTGTCATTTTGACAGTGGGGAATTGTCGACAAGTACGGAAAGGAATAGGGGGGGGGGGGACGAAGTGTACTGTACCCGTCCTGTGTATCTCCATAGACCTATGTATGACCTGGTTAAGCAAATCATTTTAGTGAATTTGTTGCAATGTTTCTTTTCTGGAGATGACATCACTTCCTGTTGAACGCGGACAACGCTAAAGCCTCTTCCTCAGTTATTAGCAGAATTGTCAGTTGGCCGTTGGGCTTCCTTTCACATCTATCAGAGGCTTCCAGCTTCTATTTATGGCTTTGTTCCAAGTTGCAACTCCGTTTTAACTCCAGTACGGGTTCATTTAAAGGGAATTGATACATCCTGTATCTGCTGCAGAAGGTTTTGATGAGTTGTTAATCAATTCTGTAGTTTTTTTTTTTTTTTTTTCTTTTTACTGTATTTGGGCTTTTCTCTCAGGTCCACCCACGTTCCGGTTGGAGATGACCAATTGCAGCACCTGGAGCTCACTCAGGACACGGCTCGGATCTTCAATCACCGATATGGACAGTTCTTTCCCATTCCCAAAACTTTGACAAGTAAGTGACCCTCTCAAGATCTAACTCCCCCTCCCCTCCCGTAGTTCCCATGTCTTTTCATCACACCCTCTCTTCCTCCCATATTAACCTAGCCATCCATGTGGCAATTTTCATCCTATTTCATCCACTTTCTAACCAACAGGAATGTCAAATGCAATCACGCGTCATCGCCAGAAACGAGGCAACCTACTAGCCACATGTTTGATTGACTATATCAAGTCACTTGAGAAGTCAAACCCAGGCAAGAAACAGATCAAATTAATCTTCTTGCCTGCATGGGCTCCAGTGAAGGCTGCCTGGCATGTCTCAGGGAGGGTTTCCTGTTGGTGACAACAGTGGTCCCTGTTAAAATGGCCACTTGTGGTCTCCATCAGAAGCCTGTGTGACAGGGTGACAACGCAGGAGCACAACTGGAAGACAGAGAGAGAGAGTGGTCACACAGCTGTGAGCAGGACACAGAGGAAGACCACTTCTTCACAATGTCTACTTCAAATGGGTATAGTGCTAATAAGCGCAAAAGGGGGCAGCAAAGGTTTCCAATCTCCATAAGGGAAGACCTAGAACATCGGGTGCACCACAAAAGCCCTTGTGGTCTTGGGGACTCTAAAGGACCCACGACTGGGAACGGCACTGGTAGAAAAAATAGGCTGATCCTCTTTTTTTTTTTTTTTCTTGATTGGTGCACACCCAGAGGTGTAACTTGAACCTACAGGGCCCCGGTGCAAGAAAACATGACCCACGGCTGGTGCCCTTCAGTCTGAGCCTGGTCGAAGTGTGACGTTTGTGAACCTGGTAGTTCTGCCACTGGTATCAGTAGCTTTAAAGTTTTGTTGTTTTTTATTTTTTACTATTTTATTTTTATTTATTTTACATTGTTATTTTTTACAATTTTTTTAGGAGTCCCGTTGGGGGACTTTGAGATATCAGGGGTCTAAACCGACCTCTGATGTTTAACTTTTGAGACTGAGAAGGGTGATTGAGGACACAGCTCTCAGGCTCCATCTGATCTGTTGCGACCACGTGGTGGTAAGGCAACTGCATAATGCTCAGGTTACCAGGCTAGGCCTCAGGTAGCCTTGTGACCAAAATGCTGGTAGCAGGTGAGGGTCAGGTGGCCAGAGGTGACCACAGTCACTGTAGGCGGGCAACAGGACTGAAGATGAAAGTTCATGTGGCTCTTTGCAATGCAGGAGATACTTCCTGGGCACTGGTGGGAAAGAGACCACTCCAACCGATGATGTCAGCGCTCAGTCCCTCAAGTTCACCCCTTCTGCATTAGCACCTAGCAAGGAAGTAGACATTTTAAAGCACCCAGTAATTCAACTAAGGAGGTAGCTTCTGGTGTTTAGGCTCAGCCTGATTGGTCTACTCAAAAAGTCGGTCCTCAGAGGGCAAGCACTGAGGCACAGCCAATGGCTTCGGACCTGGATAGCACTCCATTGTGAACTTGTTACCAGAACAGGGGCTAGGAAGCATCTTGCACAGAAACCAGCGCCTGAAGGTCACTTCTAGAACTGGGGATAGGAAGCATCTTTCACAGAACCTGATGCCTGAAGGTCACTTCTAGAACAGGGGCTAGGAAACATCTTTCACGGAACCAGATACCTGAAGGTCACTTATAGATCAGGGGCTAGGAACCATCTTACATGGAACCCAGTGCCTGAAGGTCACTTCTAGAACTGGGGCTAGGAATCATCTTTCACAGAACCTGATGCCTGAAGGTCACTTCTAGAACTGGGGCTAGGAATCATCTTGCACAGAACCCAATGCCTGAAGGTCACTGCTAGAACAGGGGCTAGGGAGCATCTTTCAGGGAACCAGATGCCTTGAGGCGATTCAGTTCGCAATTTGTAGCGCTTTACAAATTATTCATTCATTCATTCATTCAAGGTCACTTACAGATCAGGGACTAGGAAACATCTTACACAGAACCCAATGCCTGAAGGTCACTTCTTGGCTATACCCAGAATGTCCGGGTCAGCTGGACTCCAAAGATGAGCTCAGGAACGACCGCTGCCATTGTAGAGACCAGTTTTAGCAGCAATGTAGGGAAGAGTCTTGATTGAAAAGAAATTAAGAAAAAAAGTTGAGCTGAAGACTAGACATCCATCCTCCTAGCACAATAGCAAAAGACTGGGACATGCTTGTAGTGGGAGTGGCTATCCTGGGTTAGCCTATGTGTTTTGTATTTTTTTGGTTGCAGGTGTCCAATCCTCCTGTAGGTCGCAGTATAACCTGAAGGTTTCCTGTGTCCCTCGCTTTTTAATAGAACAAACTTTCCATTGTAGGAAGCCAGTGGTCACAGCGGTAGAATTGGTTTCTTTCCTGCAGTTTTATCTGTTATTTCTCACCACTTTTCAGCCACCTCCAAGAAGATCCATTCCCTTCGAGACCCCTCGGCCAAAATGTCCAAGTCGGATCCCCAAAAACTGGCGACCGTGCGCCTGACGGACTCGCCGGACGAAATCTCGCTCAAGTTCCGCAAGGCGGTCACGGACTTCACCTCCGAGGTGACCTATGACCCAGAGGGCCGCCCAGGAGTCTCCAACTTGGTGGCCATCCACAGCGCCGTGACGGGGCTGACCCCAGAGGACGTCGTGGAACAGAGCCGCGGACTGGAGACGGCGCAGTACAAACTGGTGGTGGCAGAGGCGGTTATTGAGAAACTGACGCCGATTCGGGGGGAGATCCAGAGACTTAGAGCTGATGAGGGGTTCTTGAGGGTGGTGTTAAATCAAGGGGCGGTGAGGGCGAGGGAGGTGGCGGCTCCTGTGTATGATGCGGTCTGCAGGTTGGTGGGCTTCAGGTGAGAAACTTGGGGGAGGATTTGGTCATACTGAAGGTTATAATATTTTTCCAGGCAGGTCCCGTGTGAGGAAATCACGCCACTTGGTTCTTTTTTTGGTGCCCCATGTGAGGAAATCACGCCACTTGTTTTTTTTGGTGCCCCGTGTGAGGAAATCACACCACTTGTTTTTTTTTTTGGTGCCCCGTGTGAGGAAATCACACCACTTCTTTTTTTTGGTGCCCCGTGTGAGGAAATCACAGCACTTCTTTTTTTTGGTGCCCCGTGTGAGGAAATCACACCACTTCCTTTTTTTGGTGCCCCGTGTGAGGAAATCACACCACTTCTTTTTTTTTTTTTGGTGCCCCGTGTGAGGAAATCACACCTCCTAATTCTAAGTGGATGACAGGTGAATCCTAATCAGAGAAGTAACTGTTTAGATCAAGGATCCCTAGAAAGAATCCCAGACATTCCTTACACAATACAACCACAGTGTACAATCTGTTATGTTTGTGGTCAGATTGTACACAAAGTTTTATGAGCACCGTCCTATAAAATGCAATTCAACCATAAAAATTGCCTACGGCTAAATAAAAGGTTTTTAAATAGGCTGGATTTTTTTTTTCTTTTTAGATGCCAATTGCAAATTGTTTTCTTGATTCTACAGTGTGTGTGTGGGGAAGTCTTCCAATCAGCTCTGCACTGAGCAGCGTTCTTAACCACTTCAATACCAGAAACGTTCACCCCCTTCTTGCCCAGGCCAATTTTCATCTTTCAGAGTCGTCACACTTTGAATGACAATTGCGCGGTCATGCAACACTGTACTCAAATGAAATTTTAATGATTTTTTCTCACACGAATCGCGCTTTATTTTGGATGGTATTTAATCACCACTGGGTTTATTTTTTGCTAAATAAAGAAAAAAAAAAGACTGAAAATGTTTTTCTTTGTTTCTGGTATAAAATTTTGCAAACAAATCTTTCTTCATAAATTTAGGCCAAAAATGTATTCTGCTCCATTTCTTTGGTGAAAATATCCCAAATCCGTGTATATTATTTAGTCTGTAGGAAAGTTATAGAGTCCACAAACTATAAGATATATATCTGATAATTGATCGATCCTGATGGCTGATCTCACTTCTTGAGGCCAGGACAGTAGAAATACCCCCCAAATGACCCCTTTTTACAAAGTAGACAGTCCAGGGTATTTGGTAAGAGGCATGGAGAATTTTTTGAAGTTGTAATGTTTTGTCACAATTTTTTTGAAGAAATTAAATAAAAATAGTTTTTTTTCACAATTAATTTTTTTTATTGTCACTAGTGCAGTACAGCGTCATCATATGACTACAAGTTTTTTAAAGTTGCAATTTTTTTGTAATTTTTTAGGGAAAATAAAGTAATTAAACATACAATTATTTAAAAAAAAAAAAAAAAATATATATATATTATCATTACTCTTTTTTTTTTTTTTTTTTTATACAATTTTAATATTTTTACTCCTGTGACCAGATCAATACAGTGTTGTCATAGTAACATTGTACTACTCTGGGGAAGTGATCGGGATTTTTTTTTCTTACTTATTGCTTATACCAGTGAATTTCCCTGACATACGCAACTGCTTTTGCTGAATGTAACCGATTGAATTTAGTGTGTATTGTTGTGGTTAGTTGTGATTGGCCACAGGGAATAACATGGTACAGATGTGCTTTGACTAGATGTAATCACTGTGACCAATCACAGCTAGCAACACAATTGTATACAATGGATGGCATGAAAGGAAGTCATTCATTTACAATTGTCATGTGATCTGCTGTGATTGGTCACTGGGATCACATGGTACTGGCAGCGGGCCGGTACACTAATCAGTTGGCTGGGAGCCTCCTTCCAGAGTGGCGTCGTATCACATTCACCCTGAATGATGAAAGCCCCGCCCCCCTGGTCATCATTTTACAATAGGCTGGGAGGGAACTGATTAATATGTTCAAAGTAGTATTCAACTTTCAGGATTTTTTTTTTTTTTTAGATTTAATACGCTGAGTTCAGTTAAAATAAAACATTCCTCAGTAAACGATTTTGTTAAAATTCTTACCCCAGCACTTGCAGTTTACATCTTTCAATGTTGCCGCTTCCTGCTCTCTTGGTGCTGCTTCCCTGAACTTCCGGTCTTCACAGGAAAAAGGTAAAGTGATTGTAAAGTCAAAACATCTTTTTTTAAAAAATAACAAACATGATATACTTACCTGCTCTGTACGGAGTGGCCCCGATCTCCCTCTTTTCGGGTCCCCCGGGGACTCTCCTGGCTCCTCCTCCTTCTCTGTGTATCACCATAGGAAGCCACTGTGGTTTTATTTTAACCACTTCCTGCAAACCGCTGTCGTTGTATGTCGGTACTTTGATGTACAATACTGGGGTTATGGCAGCAGATAGCTGCCATGACCCTGGTATTTTCTTCAACGGCGGGCGGTCCTCTTTCGGATAAAGGTGGTCTCCACGGCGGGTTCGCCGTGAGATCACTTTTATCGGTGGCGGGAGAGGTGCCCCCCCCCCTCCCGCCGCGCTCCGGTTGTCTCCGCCAGTAGCGGCGAAGGCGACTTGATCCTATCCCCTCAGTAGCATGGAGCCGAGTGAGGGAATGATGGCCCCCCCCCGCTCATCTCCATACCATTGGATGATGGAAACGACACCAAACATTACTTCTGCCTAATGGTCTTAAAGGGTACTTTTTTTTTTTTTGTTTTTTTTTTTTTTTTTAAACACATTTATTTTATTTTTCTTTTATTGCATTTTAGCGTAATTATGAGATCTGAGGTCTTTTTGACCCCCCAAATCTCACATTAAATAGGTCCTGTCATGCTTTGTTTCTATTAGAAGTGACCCAAATTTTTTATTTTTTTTTTTAATGGACAGTGTGAAAATAAAGAATTAAAAGTAAAATTAATAAGAAAAAAAATGTAAAGGCCCCCATTCGACTCAATGCCATTGGATGACGGAAGCAACGTCAAACGTCACTTTCACCCTATGGTCTTAAAGGGGAATTTTCTCTTTTTTTTTTTTTTTTTTTCAATAGCAAAAAAATTACTTTTATTTTTTTATTTTACTTAAGTGTAAATGTAAAAGACCCTGTCCTGCTTTTTTAATAGGAATAAAAGTGATTTTTTTTTTTTTTCTTTTAAGGGACAGTGTAAAAGTGAAAAAAAAAACGTAAAATAAATAAGAAATAAAATAAAAATGTAAAAGCGCCCTGTCCCACCAAAGTTTGCGCGCAGAAGCGAGCGCATGCGTAAGCCGCGCCCCCGCATATGAAAACGGTGTTCAAACCACACATGTGAAATATCGCCGCGATCGTTACAGCGAGAGCAATAATTCTAGCCCCAGACTTCCTCTGTAAAGCAAAACTGGTAGCCTGTATACATTTTTAAACGTCGCCAATGGAGTTTTTTAAGGATCAAAGTTTATCGCTATTCCACGAGCGGGCGCAATTTTGAAGCTTGACATGTTGGGTATCAATTTACTCGGCGTAACATTTTCTTTCACAATATAAAAAAAAGTGGGCTAACTTTACTGCTGTGTATTTTTTCCCAAAGAATTGCGCTTGTAAGACCGCTGCGCAAATACGGTGTGACATAAAGTATTGCAACGACCGCCATTTTATTCTCTACGGTGTCTGAAAAAAAATATATATAATGTTTGGGGATACTAAGTAATTTTCTAGCAAAAAAAAAAAAAACAGATTTTAACTTGTAAACTAGCAAGTTTGAAAAATAGGTACAGTCCTTTAAGTGGTTAAGTAATCCAGCCATATTAATTGCTTTGAAGTGTATATCAAGACAACACTTTTTTTTTTTTTTTTTGGCTGTGATCCTGATTTTTTTTTTTTTTCCCCTCACTTCCTGTCCCAGAGACAATGGTTTACCTGACAGGAAGTGAGGGGAAAGCTGCCAACAGGGACACAGAAATAAAAACAATATACATGGATTTGAGATTGAAGTGCCACACTATGAGTTGGTAGCCCAGATGCCAATGAATTCCTATATAAGATTAGATAGAAAACTTTTTTTTTAAAAGAACCGACACATTTCAGGGGCCAGAACGCCCCCCCCTCCTCAGGGCTAGATAAATCCAGGATATAGTTCCACATTGGACGTGTAAAATGCAATCAATGCAAAAAATGCAAATTCCACGTTCATAAAGAATTAGAAAATTGCTGGTAAGTAGCGATGATCGGAGACGGCCAGGATGTGGGGGGGCTGGGTTGGGCATGTGAGGGCCCCTGGGCACAGTGGTCTGATGTCCCCAAACCCACAGGAACACTATTGAATCAGGACTGTGCAGGGCTTGCCTACACATCCCCATATCTGCTGACATTTTACACCTGGCCACCTCATCCCTAGCTTGGAAAAATGACAAACGTTTGCCCTTGGGACTCAATCCCGCCGAATGAGAAAATATAAAATGCAGGTACATACAATGTCAACGAGTAAACACAGACAGGTACCGTATTGTCAAACAGATTTGTCATGTTATACATAATATATTTTCATAGCCAGGGTACATTATTCCATAGAACAATCCATAGTAGGTATAAGAATGCATCCTAGTATCCCGACGCGTTTCGTCAACAGCCCTTCACTTCTTCAGGGGTTGATGCAAACACAATATCTATGAACTAAAACAGTTTAACCACTTCCTGCGCCAAGGCCGTCATATGACGTCCTGGACTTTGAGAGCGGGGGATATCTGAACGATGGGTGCAGCTGCAGGCATCATCCAGATGTTGTCTTTTTTTTTCAGCCGGGGATTCTCTGCACCGTAAGAGCAATCAAAGTGGCTGTTCGGTCGCTGTTCGGCCCGTCCCCCTCTCCTGCCGACCTCCGGCGCTTCTACCGGGTTGCTCCGTGCGATCGGTGAGCCCGGAGAAAGAATCCGCCGGAGGTTGACCATAGAGAATACCGGTGACCAGATGGTCCCCGGCAGTCTCTCTGATCTTTGGAGGCCCGGGCGCAACTTTGTGACGTCACGCCCGGCCTGGCAGTTGTAAATACTGCCATGTACTCGGCTGGAAAGGCCGGGATGTGTTTTTTTCTTTTTCTAAGATTTTATTCATATTTTTTCATATTATTTACAATATATTTGTATAAACGTTTTCAAAATTTGCAAGTAAAATAATATACTGTAACTGGAAATCTAATAGATATATTTTATATCTATATATTTTTATTTTTTTTTATTTTTAAATCTCAGCCTTTCCTGCTTAGAGGAGAGGTCTACAAGAACCCACATCTCTCCATAAAGAGGACCTGTCATGCCCTATTCCTATTACAAGGGATGTTTACATTCCTTGTAACAGGAATAGATTTTTTTTATTTTATTTAGGGAAAGCATAAAAAGAAAATCTAAAAAAAATATATATTTATTTTAATATATATATTTTATTGTTATGCTTTCCCTTTAAAAAAAAAAAAAAAAAATTATTCTATTACAAGGAATGTAAACATCCCCTGTCCCCGCGTGCTCGCATGCAGAAGCGAACGCATACATAAGTCGCACCCACATATGTAAACGACGTTCACATCGGCGCGAACATTAGACCGAGAGCAATAATTCTAGCCCAAGACCTCCTCTGTAACTCTAAACATGTAACCTGCAAACATTTTTAAAGGGTCGCCTATGGAGATTTTTAAGTACCGAAGTTTTGTGCCATTCCATGAGTGTGCGCAATTTTAAAGCGTGACATGTTGGGTATCGATTTACTCGGCGTAACATCATCTTTTATATTTTACAAAAAAAATTGGGCTAACTTTAGTGGTGTTTTTTTTTTTTTTTTTTTATTAATGAATCTTTTTTTTTTTTTTTAAAAGTTTGAAAAATTGCTGCACAAATACCATGTGACATAACAAGTTGCAACGACTGCCATTTTATTCTCTAGGGTCTCTGCTAAAAAAAAAATGTTTGAGGGTTCTGAGTAATTTTCTAGCAAAAAAAAAAGATGATTTAGATGATTAGAGCAGGCCCGGTATGGAAGGGGGTTAAGGCATATAATAAAGATTTATAGATGATGTTCTACTAGTACAAAACACTAAAGGGCTACTCAGGGGCCCATACTTACAAATTTGTTGAAAAATAAATCATATGCTCATATTTCACTGTCTGCCGCTAGGAATGTCTATGATCCCTAGACTGCTCTTGTCCCAGCAGCAGAATATGCGGGGGGGGGGGGGGGGGGGGGTTAAGCAAACCTTACAAAGTCCCGTTCTGGCAGCCAATGGCATTGCTAGTTCCGGACACCCAGGGCATCTGCCCCGCAGTAATCTGCCCCTTCAGATCTGATGTGTCAAGATGAGCAGGAGCCTGGGAGGAAGGACTTCCCATGTCCATGCAGAAGCTGAGGTCTGTAAGTTTCAGGGAGAGGGGAGGACACAATAAGGGGGGATGCTTATAGCACTCTGTAGTCCGTAGCGTGGTACTGCGCTGCTGTGTCTGTCAGCTCTGAATACGTCTGGAGCCTCAATGCTACAATAATGTTGCTGCACATCTGTGTGTATACACCTAAAAAAAACAAAACTTGAAAATGTTTATTATTCCACTGATCATCCTTGAGATGTTTCTACAACTTGATTGGAGTCCACCTGTGGTAAATTCAGTTGATTGGACATGATTTGGAAAAGGCACACACCTGTCTATAGAAGGTCCCACAGGTAACAGTGCATGTCAGAGCACAAACCAAGCTATGAAGTCCAAGGAATTGTCTGTAGACCTCGGAGACAGGATTGTATGGAGGCACAGATCTGAGGAAGGGTACAGAAACATTTCTGCAGCATTGAAGGTCCCAATGAGCCCAGTGGCCTTCATCATCCGTAAATAGAAGAAGTTTTGAACCACCAGGACTCTTCCTATTTGATTCTTTGGTTGCAACACAAAACCCCACGGGGAAACCTTTCCAATTTATATTGGGGCCTGCGGCAACCCTTACCTCATTATTAGTATCGTTTTTTTTTTTAAAAAGTGTTTTTTTTCTTTTTTTTTTTTTATTGAAAAAAAAAAAAACTCCCCTTTAAGACCATTGGCTGAAAGTGACGTTTGACGTTGCTTCCGTCCTCCAATGGCATTGAGTCGAGTGGGCGCCATCATTCTCTCACTCGACTTCCAGCCTCTCGGGAGAAGATCGGATCGTCTTCGCCGCTACTGATGGCTCCGGTAAGCGGCGGAGATGACGGGGACGCTGCGGGAGGGGCATGGGCACATCTCCCACCGCTGATAAAAGTGATCTTGGGGCAGACCTACCGCAGAGACCACTTTTACCAGAAAGCGGACCACCCGCCGTTTTTTAAAAAAATACCGGGGTTATGAGCGCCATCTGCAGGCCATAATAACGGTATTCAGCGTCAGAGTACCGACCGTATAAAGACAGCTGGTGGTCCTCTAGAAGTGGTTAAATCTACAATAAAATGACAGAATCTCATAAACCCGGATTTTATTCACAACAGTAATTAAAAAACATATCAAATGTTTAAACTGAAAAAATAGACCATTTGGGGGGGGGTGGGGGGGGGGTAATTTTGCAATTGATGGCAGCAACATGTCTCAAAAAAGTTGGGACAGGGCAACAAAAATTGTCCGAGTTCAGAATAATGTTCCTCAACGTAAAATCGAAAATACTTTTACCACTTAAATACTGGTGTATAAAATACTTTGATCCCCCCACCAACCAACAATAATTCTGGCTCCCACAGACTGGCTCCAGTAGGTACTCACATAGTACACAGATTAGTCCTATCAATGTAAGAAGGTTCTCCTAACGACATATGTTGTCGTTATGTGTATCAAAGACACCTGTCCACAGAATCTCTTTTTTCCATTCAACCCATCATGGGCAAGACCAAAGAGCTGTCAAAGAACGTCAGGGTCAAGATTGTAGACCTGCACAAGGCTGGAATGGGCTACAAGACCATCCGCAAGAAGCTTGGTGAGAAGGAGACAACTGTTTGAATGATTATTCGCAATTGGAAGAAATACAAATTATTCATCAATCGCCCTCGGTCTGGGGCTCCATGCAAGGCTTCGCCTCATGGGGTGAGGGTGGTCACGAGAAAAAGTGAGGGATCAGCCTAGAACTACACGGGAGGAGCTTGTGAAGGATCTCAAGGCAGTTATCTGTGGGACCACAGTCACCAAACAAACCATTGGTAACACAATACGCCGCCATGGATTGAAATCCTGCAGCACCCGCTAGATCCCCCTCCTCAGGAAGACACATGTAGAGGCCCGTCTGAAGTTTACTAATGAACATCTAAATGATTCAGAGATTGGGGGAAAGTGCTGTGGTCAGAGGAGACCAAAATTGAGCTCTTTGGCATTAACTCAACTCACCGCGTTTGGCAGAAGAAAAATGCTGACCATGACCCTAAGAACACCATCCCTACAGTCAAGCACGGAGGTGGAGACATGATGCTTTGGGGTTGTTTCTCTGTTAAAAGTACAGGCTGACTTTGCCGCATTGAGGGGCCAATAGATGGGGCCATGCATTGTAAAATCTTGGATGAGAACCTTCTTCCCTCAGCCAGAACACTGAAGATGGGTCATGGATGGGTATTCCAGCATGACAATGACCCAAAACATACTGCCAAGGCAACAAAGGAGTGGCTTACGAAGAAGCACATTAAGCTCATGGAGTGGCCTAGCCAGTCTCCAGACCTTAATCCTATAGAAAATTTATGGAGGGAGCTGAAACTTCGAGTTGCTAAGAGACATCCAAGAAACCTTAATGATTTAGAGAAGATCTGTAAAGAAGAGTGGACCAAAATCCCTCCTGAGATGTGTGCAAACCTGGTCACCACCTACAAGAAACGTCTGACCTCTGTGCTTGCCGTTTTTTTTTTTTTTTTTTTTTACCTCTGTGCAAGGGTTTCTCCACCAAGCACTAAGTCGGGTTTTGCTTGGGGATCAAATACTTATTTTATTCACTGAACTTCAACTCCATTTATAACATTTGTATCATTTATTTCTGTAATTTTTGGTTGATATTCTGTCTCTATCCTTTAAAATGCACCTATGATAAAAATTGATAGACCCTTCATTTCTTTGTAAGTGGGCAAACTTACAAAATCTGCAGGGGAGACGATCGTTATTTTCATGAATTAATGAAAATTGATCAATCCTGATGTACTGACGGACGATCTCATTTCTTGAGGCCCAAAAATGCCAGGACAGTACAGATACCCACCAAATGACCCCTTTTTGGAAAGTAGACGGTCCAAGGTATTTAGTAATAAGCATGGCGAGTTCTTTGAAGTTGTAATTTTTTGTACGTTTTTTGGAAAATGAAGAAATTAAAAAAAAAAAAAAAAAAAAAGTTTTACATTTTTTTTTACATACTGTCACCAGTGCAGTACAGTGTTGTCATATTACTGGTGTGGAGGTGATCAAGGACACTGACTAGTGACCGTATGTAAAATTAAAAAAAAAAATTCAATTTTTATTTTTATTACATTTTTTTTTTTTCCCCAAACAGTGACCAGAGCAATATAGAGTACATAACTCTCTACTACTCTGGGGAGGTGATCAGGGTTTTTTTTTTTTTTTTTTTATTTATTTTTTTTTTTTAATTTTTTTTTTTTTTTTTTTATACACTGCTTGCTTATAACTGTGATTTTTACTATTATAAGCAACCATTTTTTTCTGAATGAAAACTATTGATTCAGTGTTTACTATTGTGATTAGCTGTGATTGGCCAGGTCTATACCATGTGATCACTGTGACCAATCGCAGAGCTCATCACAACAGTACACAATGAAAGGCATAAATCAAAGCCTTTCATTGTGTACAACTGTCGTGATCTACAGTGATCTGTCATTGGGTGACAGATTGCGGCGGAGTGCGACCCGTGGCCCGATCCTGGGAAGATGTCATCTGATGTCCTCCCAGGATATTAGGGCACCTGCCTGGCCAAAATGACGTGGGTATATATATATATATATATATATATATATATATTTATTATATACAGTACATTAAGTCATGAAAAGATTCAGAGACTCTGAAGAAAACTCCTGTGTGAAGGGACAAGGCTGAAACACAATATCTGATGGCGGTGATCTTCGGGGCCTCAGACGGCACTGCATTAAAAACAGGTGTGATTGTGCGATGGACATCACTGCATGGGCTCAGGAATACTTCCACAAATCGCTGTCTGTGAACACAGTTCGCTGTGCCATCCTAAAATAAAAGGTAAAGCTCTATCGTGCAAAGAAGAAGCCATATCTGAACATGATCCAGCAATGCCGCCATCTTCTCTGTGCCAAAGCTCATTTAAAATGGTCTGTTGCAAAGTGGAAAAAGGTCTGTTGCAAAGGGGGGAAAAAGGTCTGTTGCAAAATGGAAAAAGGTCTGTTGCAAAATGGAAAAAGGTCTGTTGCAAAGGGGAAAATGGTCTGTTGCAAAGGGGAAAATGGTCTGTTGCAAAGTGGAAAATGGTCTGTTGCAAAGTGGAAAATGGTCTGTTGCAAAGGGGAAAATGGTATGTTGCAAAGTAGAACACTGCGCTGTGGTCAGACAAATCGGAATTTGAAATTTTTCGGGCAACCATGGGTGCTGCGTCCTCTGGACTAAAGAGGAGAGGGACCTTCCGGCTTGTTATCAGTGTTCAGTTCTAATATCTGCATCTCTGATGGTATTGGGGAGGTTGAATTGGGCAGCTTGCACATCTGAAAAGGCACCCTCCATGCTAAAAGATATATCCAGGTTTTAGTGCAGCATATGCTCCCTGACAAAGTTTTTCAGGGAAAGCCTTGCATATTATAATATATATATATTTTTTCATGTAGATTTTACACAGCGCCCCAATTTTTTTTCTTAGAATTTGGGTTGTAATTAACCACTTCAGCTCCGGACGATTTACTCCCCTTCATGACCAAGCCATTTTTTGGAGATACGGCACTACGTTATTTTAAATGACAATTTGGCGGTCGATCGACGCTGTACCTAAATAAAATTGATGTCCTTTTTTTTTTTTTTTTTTTTCCACAAATAGAGATTTCTTTTGGTGGCATTTGATCACCTCTGTGGTTTTTATTTTTTGTGCTATAAACAAAAAAAGAGCGACAATTTTGAAAAAAAATATATAATTTTTACTTTCTGCTATAAAACATATCCAGTTAAAAAAAAATTAAAAATTTCTTCACCAATGTGTATTCTGCTACATATTTTTGGTAAAAAAATCCCAATAAGCGTATATTGATTGGTTTGTGCAAAATTTATAGCGTCTACAAACTATAGGATAGATTTATGGAATTTTTATTATTATTATTTTTTTACTAGTAATGACGGCGATCAGCAACTTTATAGAGGGGCTGCGATATTGCAGCAGACAAATCAGACACTGACACTTTTTGGGGACCAGTGACACCAATACAGTGATCAGTGCTAAAAGATATGCACTGTCACTGTACTAATGACACTGGCAGGGAAGGGGTTAACATCAGTGTTAAATGTGTTTCTAGGGAGTGCTTTATAACTGTGTGTGTGGGGGGGAACTCCTGCTTTGTAGGAACATAGCCTTCCCTTGTTTACATACGCAGACCGCCATTCTGCCTGTGTCCCGAAGATCGCCGGACCCGCTGATTGTCCCTGGCTGTTATTGAACTCAGCGGTAATGGGTTGCCGGCGGCGCGCGTGTGCGTGTCCCAGACCCGGAAAAGTAGAATAACATACCTATACGTGATTCTGCGCACAGGAGCCACCACCCTGCAGTAAATGAATGTGGGGCATTTTGTCATGTTACAACTAAAAACGTAAATGTATTTTATTGGGATTTTATGTGATAGACCAACACAAAGTGGCACATAATTGTGAAGTGGAAGGAATGATAAATAGTTTTAACATATACATATATGAAAAGTGTGGGGGGGGCATTTGTATGGCGCCCCCCGGAGTCAATACTTTGTAGAACCCCCTTTCTCTACAATTACAGCTGCAAGTCTTTTTGGGGATGTCTCTACCAGATTTGCACATCTAGAGAGGGACATTTCTGCCCATTCTTCTTCTTTGTAAAATATCTCAAGCTCTGTCAGATTGGATGGAGAGCGTCTGTGAACAGCAATTTTCACGTCTTGCCACAGATTCTCAATGTGATTTAGGTCTGGACTGTGACTGGGCCATTCTAACACATGAATATGTTTTGATCTAAACCATTCCATTGTAGCTCTGGCTGGATGTTTCGGGTCGTTGTCCTGCTGGAAGGTGAACCTCCGCCCCAGTCTCAAGTCTTTTGCCGACTCTAACAGGTTTTCTTCTAAGATTGTCCTGTATTTGGCTCCATCCATCTTCCCATCAACTCTGACCAGCTTCCCTGTCCCTGCTGAAGAAAACCATCCCCACCACATGATGCTGCCACCACCATGTTTCACAGTGGGGATGGTGTGTTCAGGGTGATGTGCAGTGTTAGTTTTCCCCACACATAGCGTTTTGCTTTTAGTCCAAAAAGTTGAATTTTGGTCTCATCTGACCAGAGCACCTTCTTCCACATGTTTGCTGTGTCCTCCACATGGCTTCTCACAAACTACAAACAGGACTTCTTATGACTTTCTTTCACCAATGTCTTTCTTCTTGTCACTCTTCTATAAAGGGCAGATTTGTGGAGAACACGACTAATAGTTGTCCTGTGGACAGATTCTCCCACCTGAGCTGTGGATCTCTGCAGCTCCTCCAGAGTTACCATGGGCCTCTTGGCTCTTCTCTGATGAATGTTCTCCTTGCCCGGCCGGTCAGTTTAGGTGGACGGCCATGTCTTGGTAGGTTTGCAGTTGTGCCATACTCTTTCCATTTTCCGATGATGGATTGAACAGAGCTCTGTGAGATGTTCAAAGCTTGGGATATATTTTTTATAACCTAACCCTGCTTTATACTTCTCCACAACTTTATCCCTGACCTGTCTGGTGTGTTCCTTGGCCTTCATGATGCTGTTTGTTTACTAAGGTTCTCTAACAAACCTCTGAGGGCTTCACAGAACAGCCGTATTTATACTGAGATTAAATTACACACAGGTGGACTCTATTTACTAATTAGGTGACTTCTGAAGGCAATTGGTTCCACTAGATTTTAGTTAGGGGTATCAGAGTAAAGGGGGCTGAATACAAATGCCCCCCCCACACTTTTCACATATTTATTTGTAAAACATTTTGAAAACTATTTATCATTTTCCTTCCACGTCACAATTATGTGCCACTTTGTGTTGGTCTATCACATAAAATCCCAATAAAATACATTTACGTTTTTGGTTGTAACATGACAAAATGTGGATGAGGGGTGTGAATACTTTTTCAAGCCACTGTAAAGGACTTTTTTTGTGGTGTTGGTGTGTATTATTCACATTTAACTTTTTGGGGGGTACCACTGCACCTCTGTAGTCATTCCCCTGTGTGCGGTAGATGTCTGCCCCCCCCCCCCCCCTTTTTATAAAGGAGATTCCAAATTCCACTATACTGTAAGTTACTTCCATATCCCCCCGATTATCTTAGGGGGACTGGATGTAGGGATGGGGCCAGGGGGGGGCCCTCACCCCTCAACAAAGGGGGGCTTTGTCCAGCCTTCCTTGCAAGGGTACCCTCCCCCCATTATTGAAAGGCATGTGGCCCCTTATGGCCCCTTTGTCCATGTCCCCCATTGCAGTGCACAGCTACCCATGTCCTATTTCAACAATAGTCTGTCCATTATCGTTATAAAAAAATAATAAAAAAGAGGCCATTCTGGCGTTAGGACCGATAGTTTACATTTCCTCCAAAAACCCCTTGGAGTTAAGTCGTCTGTCGCTGGGACTGACCAGCAGGTGGCAGCATCGGCTCCTGAATGAGTCTGTACCGAGCGATCGCCATCCCCGAGATCGACTTTTAACTTCTTCCTCTCCGGCTCATCAATCGCCATCATTCAGCTTTCGAATACGAGGAAAACCGCCTGCAAGTCACGGCGACCAATCAGATCTATTCTTCATACATTGCGCATTGCAGCAGATCTGTCTTCGGAGGGGATTGGAATCTTTTCGACACCAAATTGCAGATAATATAAATACCGTCATCATATTTCTGTCGTCGTAAATAAATGATATAATAACGATCGTTATGGTTTATTATTGTACGATATAAGAGTATAAAATTCTGTATTACAGGAAATAATCTCATAGCAATGTCTGTATTCTATACTATTCTATGTAATTCAACAGGGGCTGACCTATGATTCAATCGTTGTATAATATAATATATAATGGTACAGGGACTGATCTGTAATTCAATCATTGTATATTATATAAAGGTACAGGGGCTGATCGATAATTCAATCGTATAATATAATGTATAATGGTACAAGGACTGATCTATGATTCAATTATTGTATAATATAATATATAATGATACAGGGACTGATCGATAATTCAATCATTGTATAATATAATATATAATGGTACAGGGGCTGATCGATAATTCATTTGTTGTATAATATAATATATAATGGTGCAAGGACTGATCTGTAATTCAATCATTGTATAATATATAAAGGTACAGGGACTGATCGATAATTCAATCATTGTATAATATATAATGGTACAGGGGCTGATCGATAATTCAATCATTGTATAATATATAAAGGTACAGGGACTGATCGATAATTCAATCATTGTATAATATATAAAGGTACAGGGACTGATCGATAATTCAATCATTGTATAATATATAATGGTACAGGGACTGATCTATGATGAAATCATTGTATAAAATAATATATAATGGTACAGGGTCTGATCGATAATTCAATCGTTGTATAATATAATGGTGCAGGGGCTGATCTGTGACTCAGTATAATATTATAATACATGTAGTACAATGTAGTGTATGAAGTGTTACATTGTAACAACAATCCATCCTGACATGTGACATTTGTATTGGGATCTTTTCCCCCCATAGGGATCTATTATTCTATACCAGATGTATAGATGGGGGATTACAGAACGTTTTATCTCCATGAAATCTCTAATTATATTACATATTTTGCCGGAGAGAGGAAAACTCACATCCATCCATCCGAGAATCCCGCCATCCCGGATCCTTTATGGGGAGGTAAATAACGCTCTGTACAGGAGCCGGAGATTATATATATATATATTATACATTAGTAGATAAGATTTCTGTATATCAGGGAAGGACGTTCTCTTTGGAGTTGGGAAATAATGTAAAAGTAATAAATCTTGTGTTAGTAACATAGAACATACAGTACAAAGCTTTATATAAATATGGAGGAATCCTCACATGTTTATGAAAAAAGAGAGGGAGACATATCACACAGACAATGTATATTAGGAGATGAGATCGATCTCTATGTCTCAGGGAAGGACATTATTTCTGTGGTTGGAATGTATTGTACACGTCTATAGAAAGAAGAGAGATGGCAGAAAAAGACCCCGGAGACCCTCCAGTCTGACACTTTTTTTTGTTCCTTTTTTATTTTATTTTTTATTTTGTAGTATAGATCTTTGTCTGTCCCATTCACTTTCAGCTGATGGACTCCCTTCCTCTGCTGGAAGTCTTCTCCCGGCATCAACTACTCCTTCTGTATAAGAATACTTTCCAAACTTTAGTTCTGAACTTCCCTCCTGATACCCGGCCGTGTCTCCGGGGTCTTCATCTCCACTTCATACTGAAAGTCCTGAACCCGAGTCCCACCCTCCATGTGTCTAAAGGTTTCACGTCCCCCCCTCCCCCCCCTTCCCTATGTTCTGATAGATAGATAGATAGATATAAATATTATAGATAGACAGATATTATAGATAGATATGAATATTATAGATAGAGAGAGAGAGAGAGAGAGAGAGAGAGAGAGAGAGAGAGAGATAGATAGATAGATAGATAGATAGATAGAGAGATAGATAGATATAAATATTATAGATAGACAGATATTATAGATAGATATGAATATTATAGATAGAGAGAGAGAGAGAGAGATAGATAGATAGATAGATAGATATAAATATTATAGATAGACAGATATTATAGATAGATATGAATATTATAGAGAGAGAGAGAGAGAGAGAGAGAGAGAGAGAGAGAGAGATAGATAGATAGATAGATAGATATAAATATTATAGATAGAGAGAGAGAGAGAGAGATAGATAGAGAGATAGATAGAGAGATAGATAGATAGATATAAATATTATAGATAGAGAGAGAGAGAGAGAGAGATTGATATAAATATTATAGATAGACAGATATTATAGATAGATATGAATATTATAGAGAGAGAGAGAGAGAGAGAGAGAGATAGATAGATATAAATATTATAGATAGAGAGAGAGAGAGAGAGATAGATAGAGAGATAGAGAGATAGATAGAGAGATAGATAGATAGATATAAATATTATAGATAGAGAGAGAGAGAGAGAGATAGATATAAATATTATAGATAGATAGATTCTAAATAGTGCTGTGATCCCTCGCACTACTAAAGTGAACAAAATTGAATTAAATAAATACTTTAAATGTAAAGTGAAAACTGCTGCTAGACCTTTAGTGCACAACAAAATGGGTGTGAATGAATAGTGATCAGTGCAACTTCCTATATCTAAATAAAATAAATCTGTGACAAATAAAATATATAATGTCCCAAATAGTACTAGCTGATTGCTGTGCAGTATATGCAGAAAGTCCTTTCAGATAGTGTGTCAAAAATGATGCCCAAACTTATGTGACAAACCATTCTTCTGTGAGATATCTTCGTGCTCCCAGAGCTCTCTTACCTCAATGAGGAAAACAATCGGCCTGAACGATCTCCTAGAGGAAAGATCAAATCTCCTGCTCCAAATCTCTCAAGGATATTTCGGTTCCTGATAATCCTGGAATTTAAAACGGTATGAAAAGCAATAATAGTGCAAACAGTGCATTGTGGACACCTCTTACATCACGTCCGGTTCATTCGGTATATCCGGCCTCACCATAATGGATAGATACTAATAGATAGGTAGATAGATAGATACTGATAGATAGATCCCAATAAATATAGATACTGATAGATGGATAGATACCAATGAATAGATACTGATAGATACTAGTAGATACTGATAAATAGGAAGATACTGATGGATAGATACCGATAGCTAGATAGATATCTATGGATAGATATAGATATATACCAATAGATAGATAGATAATCAGATAGAAACCTACATATCTACATACAGTATACAGATATATTGTATCTCGGTGAACAGATGGATTAATAGATAGAGGGGTATTGAACGGACAGATTGATAGGTAGATGTTATCTGCTTAGATAGATTGATATACTGTATAAATAGACATATAAATATAATAGATATATAGATGGGTAGATGGTATCTAGATTATTAGATAGATGGATGATGGATACATATATAGGTAGATCTTCTCTAGATACATAAATAAATAGATTTATGGATATATATATATATATATATATATATATATAATAGACAGATACATACATAAATAGGCAGATAGATAATAGATACATGCATATATACATAGGTAGATGTTATTTAGATACATAGATAAGTAGATACATACTGTAGTGTAGATAATAGGCAGATAGATAGATAATGGATAGATGATTATTATTCAGGTATTATAGAGCACCAACAGTTTGTGCAGTGCAGACAATACACTTACAATAAAACAGAAGAGGGTTAGGAGGGCCCGGCTCATAAGGGAGGGGCAGGTGGTACAAAAGGTAATAATGGGGGGGGGGGGGTGGAGATACGGCTGATGGAAGAGTTAAAAGTTGAGTTGTTAGTTGGGGACGGGATAGGCTTCTCTTCAAGAGTTGATTTTTCAGGCATCCTCTAAAGGTAGGACGGAGTAGGAGACAGTCGGACAGATTGGGGTAGGGAGTTCCAGAGGCTCTGGAGAAGTCCTGGAGACAAGTAAGGGAAGAGGTCACAGAGGATCTGAGAGCTAGAGGTCTTGGGAGGAAGCGGAGAGGTCGGTTTGGGTGATACTTGTGGACAGGATTGGTAGGTAGGTAGATCCATACTGTAGATAGGCAGATAGATACACAGATAGGTGGATAATAGACGAATAGACATCACCCGCTCACCATTAACGTACAACATGGGTTGTTTCGGGGTAACTGAGGACCCTTTCTACAGTCACCGGTCTGAACAAATCCCCAATTAGGGTTTTTATTTTCCTTCTTACCACCCCTCCGGGGTCGGTTGTGACTGTTGCCTGAGGATGGGGGGGTCCTTAGTGGCCCCCCAAAACATCACGCTTTACACTAAAGCAGCCCATAGATGACTCCATTTTCTTTCCTTCCACTATGGGTGGAAGGAAAGAAAATCACTTGATTCTCCCATAAACCCTAGTCGTTGATGGGGGGGAATGCCTCCTGTATCGCTATTGTGTTCTGCCAGCAGGGGGCGCAGGGAGCTCTACCGTCCACCAGAACGCAATGATCACCGCTAGTGGCTATAGCTGCCGGCTAATCGAATGTAAAAATCCAACAGGCTGGTTGTAGCAAGATGTATCAACTTGGGTGCAACAAGCCTGCCCATAGATGGATCGAATCTCGTTTGGCCCCTGCTGAACCGGCTGTATTTCAATCCAACTAAGTCCGGCTTATCTTTTACCGCTAGTTGTGGACTAATAAATGTGTGCTGGGGGGGGGGGGGGCGGTGACATTTTGGGTGACAACACAGGAGAACAATTAATAGAGAGAGAGAGAGTTGTCACCCTTTAACAGGAAGTGCTTGAAGAAGAACCCCCGTGGCAGGATCACCGGGGATCAACCAAAGCTGCCAGTCTTTAAAAGATTGGAAGGAATATTTTGAAGATAAAATAACATATTAAAACTCACAGATTTCAAGGACCTAGGTATGTATGCAATGAAAATGCAAAATGGCAAAAAAACAAAAAAAACTAAATATATATATATATATATATATATATATATATATATATATATATATATATATATATATATAAAACAATATATAAATATATAACTTATATAATAATTTAGTTCTAATATATAATAATAAATAATATAAAAAAATATATATATATATTTGTATTGTGGTATTTATATATTTATTTAGTATATACAGTATGTGTGTGTGTATATAAATACATATACATTGTCTGTGTGATATGTCTCCCTCTCTTTTTTCATAAACATGTGAGGATTCCTCCATATTTATATAAAGCTTTGTACTGTATGTTCTATGTTACTAACACAAGATTTATTACTTTTACATTTTTTTGCAACTCCAAAGAGAACGTCCTTCCCTGATATACAGAAATCTTATCTACTAATGTAATATAATATATATATATAAAATCTCCGGCTCCTGTACAGAGCGTTATTTACCTCCCCATAACAGGATCCGGGATGGCGGGATTCTCGGATGGATGGATGGATGTGAGTTTTCCTCTCTCCGGCTGCAGAAAAAATGTGTAACACTATTAGAGATTTCTTGGAGATTAAACGTTCTATAATCCCCCATCTATACATCTGGTATAGAATAATAGATCCCTATGGGGGAAAAGATCCCAATACAAATGTCACATGTCAGGATGGATTGTTGTTACAATGTAACACTTCATACACTACATTGTATTATAATATTATACTGAGTCACAGATCAGTCCCTGCACCATTATATATTATATTATACAACGATTGAATTATCGATCAGTCCCTGTACCTTTATATATCATACAATGATTGAATTATCGATCAGTCCCTGTACCATTATATATTATATTATACAACGATTGAAATATCGATCAGTCCCTGTACCTTTATATATCATACAATGATTGAATTATCGATCAGCCCCTGTACCATTATATATTATATTATACAATGATTTCATCATAGATCAGTCCCTGTATATAATAGTATAAGATACAGGCATTGCTTTGAGATTCTTTCCTGTAACATTGTGTTTTATAATATTACAAGTTACAAAATGATATAAACGATATCACTCCTCCACAGACATCAGACAAGGGTACGAGAAAAGTACAATGTGTATTATTACAAAATACCATGTAGAAAAAAAGAAGAAAAATATATATATTTTGAGTATAAATGTTAATGTATATATATATAATATTATTATTATTATTATATATTTTTTTCATGTAGTACAATAATTACTAATACTACAGAAAATAGAGCTGAATAAATAAATATAACTTTTTTTTTATTTTCGTGTATTTACAAATATTCTGGAATAAAGAGCTGTATAAAAAATACTATAGAACACCTTTAACAACAATATTTACTAATACTATCAGATACAGAGTATATAATATAATTCCTTTAACAGCAATATATACTAATATCATCAAATAAAGAGGCATATACAAATGATACAAAACTCCCTTCGCAACACGATTTACTAACATCAGATACAGAGCTGTCTAAAAGTTATATAGAAATCTTTTTACAACAATCTGCTTTCGGACACAGAGCTGTATAAATCTGAAATATAACAATTATACCAGAGATATGTATTATTACTACAGTATACCGAGCTGTACAAATGTCACATAGAACACATTTTAATTCAATATTTACTAACTTTACATGATGCAGAGCTTTATAAATATAAAATATAACTCCTTTTAGAACTATATATTTTATCATAGTATACAGGTTATAACACGTCACTCCCTATAGTGCAATATATATGATTATAGAATCCCGGGATATATAAATATAACGTCACTCCCTATAGTGTAATATATATGATTATAGAATCCCAGGAGATATAAATATAACATAGAATTCCCTATAGTACAATATACTATGAATATAGAATCCCGGGATATATAAAGGTAACATATCACTCTCTATAGTGCAATATATATAATTATAGAATCCCGGGAAATATAAATATAACATAGAACTCTCTATAGTGTAATATATATGAATCTAGAATCCGGGGATATATAAATATAACATAGAACTCTCTCTATAGTGTAATATATATGAATATAGAATCCCGGGATATATAAATATAACATAGAACTCCCTATAGTGCAATATTTATATATGGGAAAGATAATAAGAGGGAAGAGGATGAAGACGGGACAATCGTGTAATAAAGAAAAATAAGTTTTGTAACAATAAAGAATTGTTCGTCGCGTCCATCGGATTTCTGTGGGGAAATTTAGATAAAACTTCTGATATTTTTCCCTGGAAGATGTGGGATGTGAAGCACAATCTGATGATGATGCCGTCATGTGATCTGTAGAATACACACACACCATCATGGATGAGAAGAATATCTTTTGCTATGTGATAGAAATGTCTGTACACAGAATACAGTGCAGATATAAGAGAATGGGGGGAACTTGGGGATATGGGGGATCGTACCTCTATGGGGGGCTCTAAGGACAGTAAATGATGGGGGGGGTCTGGGGATCGTACCTCTATGGGGGGCTCTAAGGACAGTAAATGATGGGGGGGTCTGGGGATCTTACCTCTATGGGGGGCTCTAAGGACAGTGAATGATGGGGGGGTCTGGGGGATTGTACCTCTATGGGGGGCTCTAAGGACAGTGAATGATAGGGGGGGTCTGGGGGATGGTACCTCTATGGGGGGCTCTGAGGACAGTAAATGATGTGGGGGGTCTGGGGATCGTACCTCTATGGGGGCTCTAAGGACAATAAATGATGGGGGGGTCTGGGGGATCGTACCTCTATGGGGGGCTCTAAGGACAGTAAATTAAGGGGGGGGTCTGGGGGATCTTACCTTTATGGGGGGCTCTAAGGACAGTGAATGATGGGGGGGGTCTGGGTATCGTACCTCTATGGGGGGCTCTAAGGACAGTGAATGATGGGGGGGTCTGGGGGATTGTACCTCTATGGGGGCTCTGAGGACAGTAAATGATGGGGGGGTCTGGGGGATCGTACCTCTATGGGGGCTCTGAGGACAGTAAATGATGGGGGGGTCTGGGGGATCGTACCTCTATGGGGGCTCTAAGGACAATAAATGATGGGGGGTCTGGGGGATCGTACCTCTATGGGGGGCTCTAAGGACAGTGAATGATGGGGGGGTCTGGGGGATGGTACCTCTATGGGGGGCTCTGAGGACAATAAATGATGGGGGGGTCTGGGGGATTGTACCTCTATGGGGGCTCTAAGGACAATAAATGATGGGGGGGTCTGAGGGATCGTACCTCTATGGGGGGCTCTAAGGACAGTAAATTAAGGGGGGGGTCTGGGGGATCTTACCTTTATGGGGGGCTCTAAGGACAGTGAATGATGGGGGGGTCTGGGGTATCGTACCTCTATGGGGGGCTCTAAGGACAGTGAATGATGGGGGGGTCTGGGGGATTGTACCTCTATGGGGGGCTCTGAGGACAGTAAATGATGGGGGGGTCTGGGGGATCTTACCTCTATGGGGGGCTCTGAGGACAGTGAATGATGGGGGGGAATCTTACCTCTATGGGGTGTCTGAGAACAGTGAATGATTTGGGGGTGATCTTACCTCTATAGGGGTCTCTGAGGACCGTGACTGATGGGGAGATATGGGGGAATCTTACCTCTATGGGGTCTCTGAGAACAGTGACTGATGGGGGGATCTTATCTTTATGGGGGTCTCTGAGGACAGTGAATGATGGGGAGATATGGGGAATCTTACCTCTATAGGGTTTCTGAGGACAGTGAATGATGGGGAGATATGGGGTTTCTTACCCCTATGGGGGGCTCTGAGGACAGTGAATGATGGGGGAGGGGGATATGGGGATCTTACCTCTATGGGGGGCTCTAAGAACAGTGAATGATGGGAGGATATGGTGGATCTTACCTCTATGGGGGTCTCTGAGGATAGTGAATTATGGGGGGGTATATGGGTCTCTGAGGATAGTGAATTATGGGGGTCTCTGAGGATAGTGAATTGTGGGGGGATATGGGGGTCTTTGAGGATAGTGAATTATGGGGGTCTCTGAGGATAGTGAATTATGGGGGGGGGTATATGGGTCTCTGAGGATAGTGAATTATGGGGGTCTCTGAGGATAGTGAATTGTGGGGGGATATGGGGGTCTTTGAGGATAGTGAATTATGGGGGTCTCTGAGGATAGTGAATTATGGGGGGGTATATGGGTCTCTGAGGATAGTGAATTATGGGGGTCTATGAGGATAGAAAGTTATGGGGGTCTCTGAGGATAGTGAATTATGGGGGTCTATGTGGATAGAAAGTTATGGGGGTCTCTGAGGATAGTGAATTATGGAGGGATATGGGGGATCTTACTTATTTTAGGTCTCAGAAGACAGTGAATTCTGGGGGGTTGATATTGGGGGATCTTACCTGTTTTAGGACAGGGATGCTGGAGATATCTTGCAATCAGTGTATTTGGGGTCCCTGTGTATAAATCAGAAATCTGCCTTTATATTTGACCCATGTGGATGCAGTAAGGGTTAAGTCTGTGTCTCCCCCCTCCCCCCCCTAAAAGGTGATGTCAATCAGGATCCTCATGAAAGTTAGGAAAGTTTGGAGTCCCCTCCCCAGCACACCCCCCCCCCCCCCTTCGCCTCCCCTCATCCTCCCAGCAGTGGTGGTCAGTCAGTGGTCCACAGCAGACGGTGCAGCAGCTGCACTGATGTAGGGCTGGCACTGGTTGGCACTGGGGTGGCAGCAGATCATGAGTGACAGGAGGAGATCCACAGTCACCCTCAGTTCCAGAGCTCATGCCTTCTCTGTGGAAGCTCTGATCGGGGGGCACAAGAAGAGAAAGCTGCGGGACTGGCACCACCAGAAAGGACTGGATCTGTCTATGGATGGCCTGAGCCCACCGGAGGAGCTGGATGAGGAAGAGGACACGGGGGCATGTCTTGATCTCAATCCCGGTAAGTTCTGGGGAGGGGGATGCCAGCCTTTGCCCACTGGGGTCACTGCAGGCCACTGGGCTTAATATGATAAAGACTGTACCCATTGTTTTGTGGGAGCCTGGCGCAGGGGCATTGCATGGGATAACCCGGTCCTAAGCTTTGTATAGGACAGTCTGGCTAAAGGGTGTTGTATGTGGGATCCTGGCACAGGGGCATTGTATGATGAAGCCTGGCATAGAGGTGTTGTATATGGGATCCTGGCACAGGGGTGTCGTATGTGGGATCCTGGCACAGGGGTGTCGTATGTGGCATCCTGGCACAGGGGCATTGTATGATGGAGCCCAGCACAGGGGTGTTGTATGTGGGATCCTGGCACAGGGGTGTTGTATGTGGGATCCTGGCATGGAGCATTGTATGATGAAGCCTGGCACAGGGGTGTTGTATGTGGGAGCCTAGCACAGGGGCATTGTCTGTAGGAGCCTACCACGGGTGCATTGTATGTAGGAGCCTGGCACAGTGTTGTTGTATGTGAGATCCTGGCATAAAGGTGTCGTATGTGGGAGCCTGGCACAGGGGTGTTGTATGTGGGAGCTTGGCACAGGGGTGTTGTATGTGGGATCCTGGCATAGGGGTGTTGTATGTGGGATCCTGGCACAGGGGCATTTTGTGTAGGTAGCTGGCACACTGGGCTTAATCATATAGAGACTGCGCTTGGGCATTGTTTGTGGGAGCCTGCTGGCACAGGGGCATTGCATGGGATAACCCGGTCCTAGGCTTTGTATAGGACAGTCTGGCACTTGTATGTGGGATCCTGGCACAGGGGCATTGTATGATAAAGCCTGGCACAGGGGTGTTGTATGTGGGATCCTGGCACAGGGGTGTTGTTTGTGGGAGCCTGGCACAGGGGTGTTGTATGTAGGAGCTTGGCACAGGGGCATTTTATGTAGGTAACTGGCACAGGGGCATTGTATGATGAAGCCTGGCATAGGGGTGTTGTATGTGGTATCCTGGTATATGGGCATACTATTTGAGAGGATGGCACAGGAGTGAGTTATCTTAGAGCCTAACCCATGGGCAAATATCAGAGCCTGGCACACAGCCTGTCGTTGGAAGGATGTAGAGTGCCCAGCATTGTAGATGCACCCAGTTGGATATATTGCCCTCTAACCAGGACTTGTGTGCCCAATATACAAGTGGCAACCAGGTGCAGATATGTCTTTTCTTTGATGTACCTTAGATATGAGAGCTTATTAGATTTTTCCAGCCTGGAAGAAGAAAAAAATCCCAAGATTATATGGGAAAGCTGGGCACACATACAGGACCTATAAAGGAAGGAACCAAAAAATACCATGGCATGGCATGAGAAAAAGTACCAAGAGTACCGTACCAAGTATAGTGCATACAATGTATTCTATAATTTTATATATATAGATATGTATATATAGATATGGATATATATATTATATATATATATATATATATATATATATATATATATATAGATAGATAGATAGATAGATAGATAGATAGATAGATATATAAATATATATATATTTATATATATATAAATATATATAGCTATATCTATAGATATAGATCTATATCTATGTATATATTTATATTATTATTTTTTTAAATACAATTTGGAATAGATAGAATATACCAGAGTAGATCGCATATACAGTGTGTAGGAGCCACATAGGATCTGTATCATCTGTGCCCGTTTTAGTGCAGTCCATGTCATATCTGGGCTATTAAGTATATAAAATATCCAATAACTGCAAATTATTTATATTTTATTAACAGTAATGATAAAAATCATTTTACCAAAACATCAAGAAGGGGTAGGGATGCCGAAACTGTTGCCAATTATTAACTTTAATACTTTGTGTGGAAATCTCTTCCTTGATTCTTACAATAAAGTAAAAAACATTCTTGTTACTTTTAATAATATTTATATTATTATTATTTTATTTATATTAGTATTATTTTTTTTTAAGTAAGAAAATTATTATTATTTTTAATGTATTCTTTTATTTATATTATTTTCAGTTTATTAATTTATTATTATTTTATTTATATTAATATTATTATTGTTGTTGTTATTTTATCTATATTAGTATTTATTATATTATTATTTATTTATTATATTATTATTATTACTTAAGATTTTTTTATTATTATTATTTCTTAGTGAATTTGTCCCAGAACTATCTCTGTGAATATGTCACCATCAGAACATTTTTTTACATTTGTTTATTTAGTGAAAACAGTCAAATCGGTATCAATTTGAAAAATGTAGCTGTGTTTTGCGATCGATAAACGATTGCCGAAAAACTCCTGATCAATCCGATATTGTCAATTCGCGTAGGTTTTTTTTTTGTCAATTGAAGTTCATCAACGTTTCCTTTTTTTTAAAATTAATTTATTTTTTTTTTGCTGATTCCATCGGTCAAATCAGCATCAAATGAAAAACTTTAGCTGTGTTTTGCGATCGATAAACTATTAAAGAAAAAATGCATGATCGATTAGCTATTGTAAATTGGCTGAGTATTTTTTTTTTTTTTTTTTGACAATTGATCTTTCGCATTTTTTTTCTTTTTTTTTTTTTTGCAGATTCCATCAATTTTCGATTAATAGTTCCATTATTTTTTCTGGCTAAAGTAACTAGAAATTTTTTGATGCACTTTTGTTTCTGCTGAGTTACTTTTGTTATAAAAGCTAGCGTCTTCATTGCAAAATGAAAGTTTTTAACTTAACAAATACAGACTTTTTGTTTTATACATATAAATCTGTTTATTGATTTTTTTTAATTACAGACTTTTTTTAAATAAATCAGTTTATTGATTTTTTTTTTAAATACAGACTTTTTTTTAATAAATCTCTTTATTGATTTTTTTCAAATACAGACTTTTTTTAATAAATCTCTTTATTGATTTTTTTCAAATACAGACATATATATATATATATATATATATATATATATATATATATATATATATATATATATATATAAAATCTGTTTATTAATTTTTTTAAATACAGACTTTTTTTTAAATAAATCTGTTTATTGATTCTTTTCAAATACAGACTTTTTTTTTTTTTTTTTTTATGAGATATATATTTTTTAAAAAGGACTTTGTAACAATATTGGATTTCTCTAAGTACATTTTTACAATTCTTGGTTGTTTCCTTTTTTCTTTTTCAAAGTAGCATTAAAATGTATCAAAATGTTTCCCATGCACACATATAAAGTTACATCCTTTTTGAATAGCCAGGACTATTGGGGATCTGTTGCAATCACCTCGTATAGATCTGCATGTGTATAATTCTGAGCCCAGGAGGGGGTGGGGGGCAGATTGGGGTCCCTGTGTTTAGGAATTGGGGAGTCTGCCTCTCTATATGACTGATGGGGGTCCGTAAAGGGTTAAGTCTGTGTCTCCCCCCCCTCCCCCCCCCCCAGTGCTGTCAGTCAGGATCCTCCTGGAAGTTTGGATGAAAGTTGGAAAAAGTTTGGAGTCCCCTCCTCTGCCCTGTGATTGGCCAGCCCTGTGCCCCCCCCCCCTCTCTAGTCCCAGGGCAGGACAGGCCGGCCCCCCTCGCCTCCCCCTCAGCCCAGCAGTGGTGGTCAGTCAGTGGTCCGCAGCAGACGGTGCAGCAGCTGCACTGATGTAGGGCTGGCACTGGCTGGCACTGGGGTGGCAGCAGATCATGAGTGACAGGAGGAGATCCACAGTCACCCTCAGTTCCAGAGCTCATGCCTTCTCTGTGGAGGCTCTGATCGGGGGGCACAAGAAGAGAAAGCTGCGGGACTGGCACCACCAGAAAGGACTGGATCTGTCTATGGACGGCCTGAGCCCACCAGAGGAGCTGGACGAGGCGGAAGACACGGGGGCATGTCTGGACCTCAACCCTGGTGAGTGCCGGGGGGGGGGGGGGGAGATGCCAGCCTATGCCCACGAGGATCACTATCTGCCACCGAGGATAATATATTAGAATTTTGACATGGGCATTGTATGTGGGAGCCTGGCACAGGGGAATTGTTTGTAGGAGCCTGGCTGAAGGGCATATTAGGTGGGAGCCTGGCACAGGGTATTGTGTGTAGGAGCCTGGCACAGATGCACTGTATGTGGGAGCCTGGCACAGGGAATTGGTATGTAGGAGCCTGGCACAGGGGCATTGTATTTAGGAGCCGGGCAGAGGTACATTGTGTGTAAGAGCCTGGCACAGGGGCATTGTATTTAGGAGCCGGGCACAGGTACATTGTGTGTAAGAGCCTGGCACAGGGGCACTGTATTTGGGAGCCAGCTTCAGTGGTGTTATATATGGAAGCCTGGCACAGGGACATTGTATGTTAACGCCTGGCACAGGGACATGGCATTTGGGAGCCTGCTTCAGTGGTGTTCTATATGGCATTGATAGTGTTATATATGGAAGCCTGGCACAGAGGTGTTGTATGTGAGAACCTGGCACAGGGGCATTGCATTTGGGAGACGTCCCAAGCAGTATTATATATGGGAGCTTGGCACAGGGGAATTCTATTTGTGAGCTGGCACGGGGGCGCATTTTATGTGGAAGTCCCTGGCACAGAAGTATATTATGTGAGAGCCAGGCATAGGAGTATTATGTGTCAGAGCCTGGCACACAGCTTTTCATTGGAAGGATGTGGTGTGCCAGCATTGTATGTGTATGCAGTTGGCAATTCATATCCTGGCACAAGGACTTGTCTGCCCTCTTTACATGAGACAGCCTCAGCCGGGCACACAGGTGTCTTCTCGCTGGGTTATATGTGAGAGCTTAATGAATATTTCCAGCCTGGCAAGGGGAGGAATGCCCAGCTTTCTAAGGGACAGCCGGGCACACATTGATTATACAGGGCCCCAGAAATACCCTGCCAGATCTATATTGTGTGCAGAATGGATGATGTAGACCATAGTGGGTACTCTATAGTGTGCAGGGTGTGTATTTTACAGGGTATAAAAAAAAATATATATATATATATATATATATATATATATATATATATATATTTATTTTTTTATTATTATTTTATATATAATAATAAAATTATATATATATATATATATATATATATATATATATATATATATATATATATATATATATATATATATATATATATATATATATATATATATATATATATATGTTATTATTACTTATTTATTTATGTTTTATTATTTTTTTATGTATTTATTTATTTTTATTTAGAATAGTAGTGTGTAGCAGCCACAGAGAGTATTGCATCAGTATGACGTGTGAGATATCTGTTTCTGCTGCTGTTTTATAGCAGTCCATGTCATATCCAGAGTGTTCTCCAATCTCCAATGACTGCACAATTATCGGCCAAAATTATTTAATTAATATTGACAATGTGCTATATACTAAACTGACCAACTAGACAGGATGACATTAGGGTGACTGATGCAACATATTTTTTTTTTAAGATGATTATTATGATTATTAATAATATTTTTACTGCTCATTTAATAATGCTAATAATAACAATTATTAAAAAAAATAATCATAGTAGAAACTGATCATAATAATAACAATTATTAAAAAGAATAATCATAGTAGAAATTGATCATAATAACAATTATTAAAAAGAGTAATCATAGTAGAAACTGATCATAATAATAATTATTAAAAATAATAATAATAGTAGAAACTGATCATAATAATAACAATTATTAAAAAGAATAATAATAGTAGTAACTGACCTGTTTCATATAGCACGGTGTTGGGTTATCTGGGGAAATCACCAGACACAAATTAATTCTATACTGAGATTCGGAAAGTGTTTTAAGGGTTGAAGGTGAGAAAACATTTATGGAGGTGAAATAAAAATAATCTGTAAATTCCCCTTTTTTCTCTTGTCCTAGGAGAATTATTATCTGTCTTGGACATTATTATAGACGTTATCAAAGATATACGAGGCTTCTTCAAAAAGTTTTCCGCAATTTGTTAAACTGAAGTTCTATATATATAAAAGTGCGGAAACTTTTTGAAGACCCCTCATGGATATATATTGTTATATTTTTAGACATTCTTATATTTTACATATATTTAGAAAAAAAATGAGTCTTCTCTCTAAAATGATCTACATTATATAATTATCATGCAAAAATTCTATTTTATCGTGCTGTATTAGACTGATTACAATGCAAATATTTCGAAAAATAGTAACGTATTCACTGACTGATTTCTGGAGTAAAAAAAAAAAAAATCTCTAACGGAAGGATAAAAATATCACATATAATAATACTACTAATAATAACACAAATAACACAATAACACAAATTATAAAAATATTAATAATAATAATAATAGTAATAATAGTTATCATCACTATTGTAGTAGTAGTAGGAATTGTTTTTTTATTGAATATATTTTCTCTCAGCTCTTCTGTACAGTCTGGAGATCTTTTCTTTGTGCTGCTGGATGTACAGAGAGAGAATACTGTCTGAGAGCTTTGCAAAAAATAAAGAATACAATATAAAAAAGATATATACAGTATGTGTGTGTATATATATATATATATATATATATATATATATACACACACAGTATATACATATGCCTAGAACTGTGCAGATATAAAGTGATACAGGGAAATTATATATATCTATATATATATATATAGATATATATATATATATCTATATATATATATACACACAGTGTAATATATATATATATATAGATATAATATATATCTATATATATATATATCTTTCCCTGTATCACTTTATATCTGCACAGTTCTAGACACATATGGCCACCCTGTAAATGTGTACAACACAGCAGTGTATTATTT